>NC_141620.1:50675741-50836491 GCF_047967505.1 Dipteris shenzhenensis
ATTTCTTCTAACTCCTTGCGTTGCTGCCATGCAGATGATCCCTCCTCTCTTGGGAATTAGGTGGTCGTAGTCGTTGAGGAGGCAAAACTTAGTTGTGACTGTTCCATCTTGACAGCTTCTTTAAGGAAGTCTTGAAGTGAGGCATGTTCAGGGAGTTTATCAACCAGCCTTATAGCAATGGTAGGGGGTAATGCTTTCAAAAATCATCCCTTCATGATAGCATCATTAGGTGGCACAGACATCTTTGCCGCCAAGACTCTCATCCTTGTGTACATCTCAGAGATGCTTTCTCTAGGCTTCATGGTGTCAGTGGATAACTCTTGGACAATCAGGTGTTCGAATTTTTCCAACTTGAAAGTGCGTAAGCATTCCTCCCTTAGGTCTGTCCACGTCTGAAAGTGGTTCGGAGGAAATTGACTGTACCATACATCCGCGGCATCCTCCAATGAGGAGGGAAAGATGTGAAGGAACGCATGCTCATTCTCCACACCTTTAGCTCTACATGCTGTGAGGAACTTCCTCACATGAGCTTCCACATCCTCATGGAGGTGACATTTGAACTTTTGAGTCTTCACGTGGACCTTGTTGAGTAGCTCGAGAAGTCTAGCTCTATCTGGAGGACTGAGAACGGCCATCCCCACCCGAGAGGTTGGAGAAGATGCAAGAGTTGGAGGGAGTCCAGATGGGGCTGTAATGAGTGTTGGTGCTCCCAAGGAGGAGACCACCCCAACAACTCCTCCTGTGGAGGACCACAATGGGGAAGTGACTACTGATGTAGTCATAGAGGAAGTGTACCCAGATGGTAGCGCGTAAGTGGGGGGTCTCGGTGTTGCAGAGGGAAAGGGTGAGAACATGGAAGATGTGGGGGTGAAAGAGGATGGGAGAGCATTTGGGAAAGAGAGGGACGGAGTTGAAGTCATGGATGAGTAGTCAAAAGGGAAGGAAGAGGTAGTTGAAAAGGCAACACCGATGTGGATAGAAAGGGAGATGAAACCATCATGGCAGATAAAGCCATGGCCGGAGCAAAAGTACCCCTTAATGGGATAGATGTAGAAGAAGGATTAGCTAGGAGCCCGGAGCTATGCATAACAGATGAGGTAGCAACTTGTCCACAAGAGGTCGAGGCGGGAGCAGATGGAGTCACTACTCCGGTAGAAGAGGTGGTGATGAAGACATCGTTGCAGGAGGAGGAGAGGGGCTGCCTTGACCTTGATGAGTCCCTGAGGAGCCCTCGTCCTTAGTACCCTCTTCTTTCACATGTTCTCCGCTTTGCACTTCTCCGGAGTCCGGATCTGACCACCAGGGTTCCTGTTGATCCAAGTCAATGAGAGTGTCGATGAAGTTACTTGCTCTGGCTACTGCTCCAATGAGCTCACTTTGTGCTCGAGTTGAGGACTTCGCAAACTTACGTCGCACGTAATGCTTCTTGTACCTAGTTTGGTCTGTCGGAAGTCATTTCTCCACTCTCTTCAAGTACCTCCTAGTTCTCTCACTAGCTCCTTCAAATGTTTCAGAACTACTTGGCATAAGACCTCTCTAGGACCCTAGATCACCACTTCACTCGTGCTACTCACCACGAGCAGTGTCCCACCGTGATCGCCATAAACTGTTTGAGGGGAGGGGTTCCTATCCTTTCGAAGGTGTTACCGGAGGCCAAAGGCCACTGGCGTGAGAAGCACGAGTGTTGCAATGCTCTAATGCAATGGATCGCACAGAGTGCACCGTGCAGTGGTGTGCGAGTGTCGTATGCTATACTGGAGTGAATGACGACATACGAGTGCACTATGCTAAATGACAATCACCTGCGAACTCCACAACATAAGCAGAATAAGAAAATCTCATCCTACGCTAGTGAACAATCCCCATATCGAGAAGAGACAAGAGAAATGAGAAAGTAACCAAGTTTGCCAAAGTACATATCACTGGACTAGTGTCTCCAGGTCAGAAGTCGCAAGTCACAAGAATACACAGGTCTACTCACACTCTCTTTTCTTCCGCTCCAGTGTCGAATCTGAATGCCTTTCCCTCTCTCCACCTTCTCCTTCATCCTCATCCTCATCCTCATCCACTCCACCACTGTATCATTGAACCACTGTGTAAATGTAAATACTCGTGACTGCTCCATGTGCGCAGCTCTTGATGAGATCGCTTTGGACATGATACTCCTGGTTGACCTGTGGTTGACATGTGTCGACCTGTGGTTGACATGTGTAGATACATGGTTGCCTCAGATAGTACCCCTGGATAAACCCGCGTGATCGCGTGGCTAACTTGTGTTGACACATGGTCAACATGTGGTCAACAAATGTCGTCATGTGGTCAACGCCTGTCGACAGGTGGTCCTCTTGTGATAAGGTAACAACCATGGCAGAGTATCGCCATGGATTTTGTTTTTTATCTCCCTCGCACTCCTTCTGGTCATGATGGCATTTGGACCATAATTTGCAGATTCAGCAAGATGGCTCATTTCATTCCAATAAGGAAGAAGATTACTTCAGAGCAGATGGCAAAGGAGTTCTTAAAATCTATTTTCAAGTATCATGGGATGCCTGAGTCTATCGTGAGTCACGGATGACCAGCATGTTTTGGAGGTTTATTGGAAGACATGGGAACCTCACTGCTGTTTTCATCTTTTTATCATCCACAATTTGATGGTCAATCAGAAGAGGCAAATTCTACAACTTTGGATTTGCTCCGATGCTATGTGTCTGAGCACAAAACAAAGTGGGAACAATACTTGCCACTGATTGAGTATGCATACAACAATATAGTGCACTCTTCTACGGGTAAGGCACCGTTTGAAATAGTGGAAGGAGCGAGGAAGGTTCCTCCTATCTTGTATACAAAGAAGAATTTTTTTGTGGCAGAGGAGTATGTGGAGGACTTGCGGGCAACCTATGAAAAGGTTAAGTATGCCCTCCAACGCAGCCAACATAAGCAGAAAAGAGCTGCGGATAAGCATCGCAGGGACTTGGTTTTCACTAAAGGTGATTGGGTGTTGTTGCGTTTTCTTAAAGCACGCCTCACGAACAAGAAAAGGAAGGTAAAGCTGTACATCAAGCTGAATATGAGGTACTACAGCCCCTTTCAAGTTCTTGAGAAGATCAATGAGATAGCTTACCGGTTGAAGTTACCTGAGCAGTGGACCATCCACAATGCTTTTCATGTTAGCTTGCTAAAGCCTTTTCATGGAGAAGTGCCACAGGATATGCCAATTGAAGAGCAACCTGAAGTTGATGAGCAAGATGAGGTCTTGATTCTTGAGCAGATTGTGGCACATAAGGAACGGAAAGTTAATGATAGACTTACCAGAGGCTATCGAGTGAAGTGCAAGAACTATCCTGCGAATGATGCGATCTAGATTGAAGAGAGTGAATTGGCAGATTCACCTCAGATTTTACAGCTCTACCTTGAGGCATTTGGTCTCGAGCCTACTGCGGTAGTCACTCATGCTGGTTCAGCAGAGCATATGTCTGGAGCATTACCGAATGCTCATGGGGGGGTTGCACCTCCGCACCCACAGTGCAGACAAGCTCACAGAATATCTAGAGGTCGCTTGGTGACACTGCAGTTTCACTCGAGGCACTAATGCTGTCCCATGAGACTTCTATGATGAGTGATCATGACACTCCAATTGGTTGATACACTCCCATATGGATGGATATGCAGTCTTGTTATATGTACATTGTATTTTTGCTACTTCATGTGATGTACTACTATTGATTATGGGCTATTTTATGCCTATTGTGACACCCTTTTCTATTTGCTGTAATTTTGGGACAATAAATAAGATAGTTTGCTGTTTCAAGAGGGAGGTATGTCACGGGGACGTGGTGGTGATGGTGAAATGTCTAAACTAATTGTCACTGAATTTAGCCTAGGGTACCAGGCTAGGGGCCTTAGTTAATGCCCAAAAGGTACCTATGATTTCACAACACTAAGTACACCGTACTTAGTGTACTTAACAAATAAAAGTACTAACTGTACTTAAGTATACTAACTGTACTTGGGTGGCCATAGTGCCTTTACCCCAACATTACTTTGGTTCCTTTCAGTAGACATGCATATTCACAAGCAAACCAGTCTGACAGCATGCCAAGCAATGCATTACTCATTTCCAAGCCATTACCGAGCCCAAGGCCAACCACTGCACCCCCAGGAAGAGAGTATCACAACCAGTGCCCCAATCCTCTCTCGGGCCAACGGCAGGGCATCCAAGCTAGTAGGAACTCAGTAGGAATGGCTATAGCAAAGAGTGTAAGAGGAAGATGAGAATTCAGCCAACAGAAAGAGCTTGTTTCACCCCGAAACAGCTCCAAAAGTAGGATGAGAAGTGGACAGCAAACTTTGGTAGGACGGAGCTGCCTATGAGTGTCTTCAGATTAGAGAAGAGTGTGTCCAGCAAACTGCAGTAGATCAGCCAAGAATGCGTCCACTAGAACAGAGTGTACAGCCCACAAACACCTCCGTTCTCATTGCGCCTTGCACTACGCAAGAGCAGGAAGAGAGGCGCCCATGAATATGGCTTCAGATGCAGAAAAGAACTTATATCGCGAAGAAAGTCTCAAACAGCTTGAAAAGTGGCCTAGAATGAAGGCGTCCAGGTCTCGAAAGCATGCCAGTAACAGAGGGCACCAAGGGGAGGAGAACTGTCACGAAGAAAGCATGAAACTCTACTTCAGCCAGCAAAGGGAGAGCTGCAGAAATCCGCCATCCAGGAATGAAGTTGCCCTTGGTAGGGGTGAAGTCTCAAATCAGCAAGGAAAGCCAAGGAAGGGCTCCAGGGCCTTCCAGGGGTGACACAAGGCAAGCAGATTGGCCACAAAAAGACACATAGGCAAAATGAGGTGTGGGATTTTAATGCGCCTAGGGGTCAGATGGCACACCATGACCCTTATCCAAAGGAACCAATAACCCTAGTTTGTAAGATCTCTAGGGGGTCAATTTTTAAAGGATGACCCCACAGAACCAAACCAATGATCTTAGAAATTGAAACCACTCTAAAAGCACCAGAAGTTGCACTTATTGCAGTGGCCGTACTCGCCGCATCTGTAACACATGATGGGTTACCAAGATGATTGTACACAGTCGTTCGGGGGACCCTCTTGTACACAGTGCAACACAAACGACCACTACACCAGAGATTGTTCCAATAGAAGAGTGGAACCCGCATCCCAAGTGAATATGGTTGATGTAGTAGTGGCGGGGGAGGGCAACAGTCCCCATTTGATTGGCGCAGTGTTGGGCGTTGTGACACGATTTCATACAAAAGGTGACAAATGTAAGGGTGACTCAGAGTCAGCATCGGAGACCTTAGCACCAATGAGTTCGACAAGTGTTTTCCCACCGAGGTCATTCTCCCCCTCCAAGGTACATAGTACGCCCAGGAATAGACCACCCATGCTGGCTTCTGATAGTGATTCAGAAACAAACTCGAAGGGCACACATCCATTAAGGTCAACCACTAACTCTGGAAGTGCCTCATCCTCGGGTGATCACTCTATGTCTTTGAGGTATCAGGAGGTGGTAAAGGGTGTGACGAGAGATCTTCAAACAAGTTCTGAAGATGAAGGTAGCACACCTCAGCTTCCATCCCGCATGTCCAAAACTGTGAGGTTTGCAACAGAAGTGACAACCCTTGGATAGCACCGGGATAATGAGGCACGAGTAGGTCCTCCCACTTTGTCCCCAACAGCACTCAACAGAGAAGGGGCTATGGGGACAAGACCTAGCCCTGCCCAGGAAAAAGGGAAAGGAGTGATGGAAGAGAAACCACTAGAGACAATGACCCACAGTCATATCTCGAAATAGATATGGTCACAGGGCATGCAAGGCACATACCAATAGAACTAGGAGAGGAGGATTTTGAAGAACAAGCCGGAGAGGAGCATTGAGCCTGTGGGGACTGGCCCAGGGGTGGTGACCAAGATATCAATAAGGAGACAACCCTAGAAGGTTTTGAAAGTTTGACCTACTTGTTGGATCGGGCTGATCAAGAAGACGAGGAAGCTGTCATTTTGGATTGGATGGGAGCCCTGGGCTCCTTAGCGGTCAACATGGTGGAACTATGCCAACAAGTAGATAAAAAAGAACACCTTCTTGCAGTATAAAAAATCCACCCAGAACGACAGGGTCTGGCTGAACTAGTTTACAAAAGGATGCCCTTTGGACTTTGCAATAGTCGACACATGTATTAGAGAATGGTCACTATGGGTACTACAGTGGACACCACTGATCGTACTGAGGACAATGATGATATTGCAGTAACATTGAGGATCGTCTAGTGGCCGACATGGAGGACATTGGTCAAAATGATGCTGACAATACTATAAGATACAATGAAGGATCTATTGTAGACGAGGCTGGTACTGCACAACCCACCAATGGTACTCCAGAGCACAATCATGGTATTACGGTGCACAACCATGGTACTACGGTGTACAACCATGGTACAGCTGAGTGCAATGATGGTCATATAGAAGACAGTAACACTTATGAAGACGAGACTGATGGTGATAGTGATTTAGAAGAAAGTGACATAGACATTGTTGAACTTGAGGAGAATCACCACCAACAACTTGAGGTCTTGGGGGGACCCAGGGTGCATACCGGATACAAAGGTGAGGACATGGTCGATCTCACTTTGCTGGATCTTTTCTTATCAGAAGTCGACCACCCCTCAATTCAAGACCTTCCGGAAACCACTTATGAGGTGGAAGGCTTACCTTATCGGGGCATGCTGAAACAGTCACCGAGGCATGAAGGCATACAACATCTACAACATCTACTGATTCTACATCTCAGTTAATGCTTGAGAACCCCCCGGTTACTTACCCCCCGTCTTGGTTGAGAGAAGTGGAGGGGGACTTTCCCCTTGAAGATACTCTAGCATAATGCACATACAAGACTGAGAATGGGTGAACCAAGTACCTTAACATCCCAATGCATTGCCCCTGTTGGTGAGGCACGGAACTGGCGGTATCTCAACATTGGAAGTGAGGACCAACCCAGGCATTTGAAGTTAGCCACTTGGGTCTGGGAACATGACTATCTTCTAGCTGCAGTCATCGACCTTTTTAAAGAATTTGTGGATGTCTTTGCTTGGTCCTACAAGGATCTGAAGGGGGTTCCAGCTGATTTCATGGAGCATCACATCGACTTATATCTGGATGCAGACCCTGTGATTAAAGGTCCATACTGCATGAATCCCAACTACGGCAAGGCAGTCCAAACAGATTTACAAAAAATGGAACAAGCAGGATTAATCTACCCAATGGATTACTCCGATTGGGTCAGCGGAATTGTCATTGTACCCAAAAGAGAGACCGGAAAACTTGCAACATGACGTGATAGGTTCCCCCTTCCCTTCACAGATAGAGTGTTGGAGACAGTGGCAGGACATGCTTTATACTCATTCATGGATGGATATAGCGGGTACAACCAAGTTCGAGTGAAAGAACAGGATCAACCCAAGACTACCTTTGTCACTCAATGGGGAACATACGCCTACCGAATGATGTCCTTTGGATTATGTAATGCCCCGGCAACCTTTCAACGACTTGTAAATAAACTCTTTCAAGAGAATATCGGCAAGTTTCTTGAGGTATTTCTAGATGACTTCTCTGCTTTTAATGGTAAATCGACCTCCCATCTTGATCCGGCCATACAAAATGATCATCTACATAAGTTGAGATGGATCTGTGATAAGTGCAGAGAAGTGCGCTTGTGTTTGAACCCTGACAAATGTTTCTCTCTCGCCCTCCGAGGTGTTCTCCTTGGTCATATTGTTTTTGTTGAGGGCATGACCACGGACCCCGAAAAGGTAGAGGTGATCATCTCATTGCCCATCCCTCGTACACCCAAAGAGGTGAAGTCCTTCTTAGGGCATGTAGGATATTACCGAAGGTTCATACGTTTCTATGCCGACATTGCTATTGCACTGATAGAACTCCTACATCAAGACCGATCTTTTGTTTGGGCCACCCCACAACAACTAGCCTACAACAACTAGCCTTTGATGATCTGAAGCATCGCCTTGTGAAGGCCCCCATCCTCAAGCAGCCCGATTGGGATGTAATTTTTCATGTCCATGTGGATGCTAGTGGGTGGGCAGTAGGTGCTATACTGGCTCAACCTAACCAGGATACCAAGATTGATTCGCGAGTCGACAACTCAATGGAGTAGAACGCAATTACAGTACCACAGAAAGGGAGGGCCTCAGCATGGTTTATGCCATGACCAAGTATCATCACTACCTCTTGGGCAACAAGTTTGTGATCATCACTGATCATCAAGCTCTTAAGTATTTATTGAATAAGCCTACTCTTGGTGGTCGGATAAGCAGATGGATTCTTCTTTTTCAAGAACTTGAATTCGACATTGTGGTGAGGGTTGGGAGACTGCATCAACTTGCAAACCAGTTGTCCAGGTTACATTCCAGGGAACCAGCCACTGGTATCACCGATGAATTACTCGATGCGAGCTTGTTCAGAATGACGGCACTACCTGATGAATGCCTGTTTACGGTGGACTGCTTTCCACCATGGTATGCCAACATAGTATACCTCTTATCTACAGGTGGCTTTCCTCCAGGATTAACTCCAACAGAGAAACGCAAGTGGATCTTTTAAGCTGCTCCTTTTAAGTTGATTGCAGGTCAATTGTACAAGCTCGGGAAGGACCAGATCTTGAGACGGTGTGTGCTTCCGCACAAGACACAATCCATTCTTGAAGAGGCACATCCTGGCATAGGGAGGGCATATGGCCTTAGATGCTACTGCTCGGAAGATCATGCGAGCAGGGTTCTGGTGGCCCAAGCTCTTCTGCGATTGCCATGCTCATGTGACCAGATGTGATTCATGTCAACGAGCGGGCCCCAAGCCTACAAGGCATGAGTACCTCCCTCTCAAACCATTCACTCCAGTGCCTCCCTTCTATCGTTGGCGATTGGATTTCATTGGACCCATCTCTCCTGCCACACGTCGAGGGAACACGTATGCTCTGCTTGCCACCGACTATGGAAGCAAATGGGTCGGTCAAGAACTGTACAGCCCAGGTAGTAGCCACATTTCTATATGACCAGATCATCTCTCTGTCCTGTTGAGTTGATGAGTGAGGGTCTCACTTCCTAAATGACACCATTGCTGCACTAGTTCACCTGCTACAAATAGTTCACAAATTTTCATCTTTCTATTACCCACGTGCCAATGGTCTAGCTGAGAGCTCAAATCGCACAATGTGCAAGATCGTGCATCGACTTTGCCTAAGTTCTTTAGCCGATCGGGACGACATACTTCCAGCTGCTTTATTGGCCTATCGAATTGCTTATAAGGCGAGTACTGGGTATTCACGCTTCGAGCTGGTTTATGGACTGGAGGCCGTTATGCCTTATGAATTTCATCTTGACACCCACAGGATTCTTCCAGACAATAATGACAACTTTGAAGCCTGCACAATGGAAGGCTTGTGGGATTTGGAAGCACTAGCAGAGCATCGATGTGAAGCAATTTTCGCTCAAGAAGTGTGGCAAAAACGACAAAAAGCTTGGCATGACCGGAACCTCAGAAAAAGAAATTTCAAAGTTGGAGATTTAGTACTCTTGTATTCCAGTAAGTTTCTCAAACACAAACCTAAGTTTGTAAGTGGTTGGATAGGCTCATTTTTCATTGCCAAGCTTATCCCAAGTGGTGGAGTTTACTTGGCCACTTTGGAAGGTAGACTCCTATTTGTACCAGTGAATGGGTCACGCATCAAGAGGTACCATGATTAATGAGGAAACACCCTCCTAGTCCTTCCATATACACTCTTACCTTCTCCTTCTTGGTGACATCTTCTCCCTCTGAGGGCCACTTTCTCTTTCTACAAGGGTCCTCCTCTCTGTCCCTGGTGCCACTTTCTCTCTACATGGCTCCTCCTCTCTCCCCTTGGTGCCACTTTCTCTCTCTACATGGGTCTTTCTCTTTCCACTCGAGTGTCACTTTCTTTAAGTAAGCCCTTCATGTTTCACCCCGAGTCACTTTCTCTCTCTAAGTGACATTTTTTTCATCCCGTGTCACTTTCTCTTTCTAAATGACCACCCTTTAAATGCGGCCTCTCTTTTTTACTCCTGTCACTTTCTCTCTCTAACTACGGCCTCCACTTTTCATCCTGTTTTACAAACTCCTTCTCCTTCTACCTTCTCTTCAACTTCCATCTCTCTCTTACAAACCCCTTCCCTTTCCACCCTCTATCCACCTCCCACCTCCCTCTTACAAAAACCTTCTCTTTCCACCCTATGTCTAACTCCCCACCTCCCTCTTACAAAAACCTTCTCTTTCCACCCTCTGTTCAACTCCCCACCTCCCTCTTACAAAAACCTTCTCTTTTCATCCTCTGTCCAACTCCCCACTCCCTCTTACAAAAACCTTCTCTTTCAATCCTCTATCCAACTTTTACCTCTCTCTTGCAAAACTGTTCTCTTTCCACCCTTTGTCCAACTCCCAACTCTCTCTTACAAACCCCTTCTCTTTTCACCCTCTGTCCAACTCCCCACCTCCCTCTTACAAAAACCTTCTCTTTCCACCCTCTGTCCAACTCCCCACCTCCCTCTTACAAAAACCTTCTCTTTCCACCTTCTGTCCAACTTCTACCTCTCTCTTACAAAACCCTTCTCTTTCCACCCTTTGTCCAACTCCCCACCTCCCTCTTACAAAAACCTTCTCTTTCTACCCTCTGTCCAACTTCTACCTCTCTCTTACAAAACCCTTCTCTTTCCACCCTCTGTACAACTCCCCAACTCCCTGTTACAAAAACCTTCTCTTTTCACCCTCTGCCCAACTTCTCTCTCTCTTTCAAAACTGTTCTCTTTCCATCCTCTGTCCAACCCCTTACCCTTTTCTTACAAACCCCTTCTCTTTCCACCCTCTATCCACCTCCCACCTCCCTCTTACAAAAACCTTCTCTTTTCACCCTCTGTCCAACTCCCCACCTCCCTCTTACAAAAACCTTCTCTTTCCACCCTATGTCCAACTCCCCACCTCCCTCTTATAAAAACCTTCTCTTTCCACCCTCTGTCCAACTCCCCATCTCCGTCTTACAAAAACCTTCTCTTTCCACCCTCTGACCAACTTTTATCTCTCTTACAAAACCCTTCTCTTTCCATCCTCTGTCCAACTCCCGACCTCTCTCTTACAAAAACCTTCTCTTTCCACCCTCTGTCCAACTTCTACCTCTCTCTTATAAAACCTTTCTCTCTTACAAAACCCTTCTCTTTCCAACTCTCTCTTATAAAAACCTTCTCTTTCCACCCTCTGTCCAACTTCTACCTCTCTGAGCAAAGAGCCCTATTTTTGGGTGCAGAAGGCCAAAATCAGTTCCAGAGTAGTCAGATTATCAGTTGTGAGCGGCTAGGTGCTGCCAGACCCAAATCGTCATCTGCCAGGAGCATCCAAAGCCTATCAGGGAAAATCGCCATCAGCCAGGGCCAGTTCCCGTGCATCCAGGGCCTGCCAAAAGAAATCGCACTTGATCTAGGAGCCTGTTGTAGATTGCGATTTTAGCCAGAGTGTCTTCTTCAGATTGTGATTTGATCTCCAGGCTTTCCAGGCTGTGCCAGGTGACTGTGACCTATTCCAAGGATGTTCTAGGTGTTTCCAGGCTGTCGAGTCTGTTGTAGAAGGTTGTGATTTGCTTTCCAGGCTGTCCAAACTCTGTAGGAACTTGTGATTTGATTCTGGGGAGCTTCTGGGTGGTGGTGTTGATTTTGGTAACTTTCTAGGCGTGGGTGTTCTCTTCTAAGATGCTTTTGGTGCTATGCTAGAGCAGAATCATCTTTTCTGTGCAGGATCTAGGGTTTTTCAGCCTAGGTGACCTATCTTTTGTGGATACTGGGTAGAAGGCTTGGTTTTGCCGTTCCTTGATGGTTGCTGGCTAGTTATTGCATTTGGGTTTCTTTCCTCGCGAAGAGAGGTTGATTTATGCTGTTGGGTAGTGGCCAGAGAGGCTATACATTGAGGCAACCTGTTTGGAAGTGCTTTGTCGATTGATTGCACCAGAGTTTGGCTGTTGAGGGCTTGTCTTGCACTTGTTTAGTCGTGTTTGGCTGGTTGGGCACTTGGTTGTGCAAGTGCAGGTGTGGCACAGACAGTGGATGCTTTTGGGGTCTTTGTTGCATGCTTTGGTTGGTTGAGGATAGAGGGTTGTCTAGTAATTGGATGCCATTTCACTGTTTGGAGTTGAGCAGGGAATTACAGGGTGGGCTAGAGGGGGAGTCTGCGGGCGTTGGTTTGCCTGTGGTGCAGCTTCCTAGCGACCTTTGTAATCTTACAAAACCCTTCTCTTTCCACCCTCTGTCCAACTTCTACCTCTCTTACAAAACCCTCCTCTTTCCACCCTCTATTCAACTTCTACTTCTCTCTTACAAAAACCTTCTCTTTCCACCCTATGTTCAACTATCTACCTCCCTCTTACAAAAACCTTCTCTTTCGACCCTCTGTCCAACTCCCTACCTCTCTCTTACAAACACCTTCTCTTTCCACCCTGTGTCCAACCCCCTACCTCTCTCTTACAAATCCCTTCTCTTTCCACCCTCTTTCCAACTCCCACCTCTCTTACAAACTCATTCCCTCTCCACCCTTTCCACCTCTGCCTCCCTTTTACAAACACCTTCTCTCTCCACCCTGTCGCTCCTCCACCTCTCTCCTACCAATACTTTTTCTCTCCACTCTTTGTCACACTCATCTCCTTTTCTTCCATCTTCCATCATACTGACGATGCACATCCAACCTATTTTTGGCACTTAGCTAAATGTGGCAAATATGCTAAAATTGACGAATATGCTAAATTTAGTGGATATGCTATTTTTGATGGATAAGGTTAAGTTTGGTGGATTTGCTTTTTGGCTCTCTCTCCCCTCCATCGGTTCTCTCCACCCCTTACACACACACCCCTTACACACCATAGGAAGTTGCCGTAGCCATCAAGAGAGCCAGCGGCGCAACGGATATTCTCAACAGTTAAGGAGATAAGAGGATGACCAATGGGAAGAAAGGGGGGGATTCTCAATGAAGAAGGGACCCTCCAAGGCGGGGGATGAGGATGGAGGAGAAGGTGGAGAGAGGGAAAGGCATTTAGCATTCGGCACTGGAGCGGAAGAAAAGAGAGTGTGAGGAGAGAGAGAGGCTAGAGCTACGAGATCGCCAAGGAGAGAGTGCGGAGAGACTTGTGTGTACCCTCTGTCTACTATGGGGATAGACCTGTGTATTCTTGTGACTTGCGACTTGTGACCTGGAGACACTAGTCCAGTGATATGTACTTTGGCCAACTTAGTCACTTTCTCATTTCTCTTGTCTCTTCTCGATATGGGGATTGTTTACCAGTGTAGGACGATATTTTCTTATTCTGCTTATGTTGTGGAGTTCGCAGGTGATTGTCATTTAGCATAGTGCACTCGTATATATGTCGTCACTGCAGTATAGCATACGACACTCGCACACCATTGCACGATGCACTGTGTGCGATCCATTGCATTAGAGCATTGCAACACTCATGCTTCTCACGCCTGTGGCCTTTGGCCTCCGGTAACACCTCCGAAAGGATAAGAACCCCTTCCCTCAAACAATGGTCTATCTGGTATATAGGTAAAGGCTGAAGTAAACCGGGCTGTTTCTGCCTGTCATACTTCACCTTTTGACAAGTGATGCATGTCCTGACATAAGCCTCAACATCCTTCCGTAGTGAAGGCCAATAAAAGTAGTGATCTACTGCTTTGACTGTAGCCTCAATACCCCTATGTCCCCTGCATATGGTGGGGCATGACTTTCAATGAGCACCTTATGCCTCAATGGTTGCGTTACACACAGCTTTCCATGCATCAACATAAATCCCTCTTTAATTGTGTAATGATCATGCCTATTGCCCTCCATAAGTTGATCATAAATATGTGCAAAAGCATCATCATCTATAGCATACTGCTCCTTCATGGCATCAAGCTCATTGTGATAAACAATGGTAACTGTAGATACGCGTGGTTTCTTGGACATAGCTTCTGTACGTGGCCTTCTAGAAAGTGCATCAGCCACTACATTTTTATTTACAGCCACATGTACAATTTGAAAATGAAAAATGGAAAGGAAGTTTGCCCATCTCATGTGCTTTTCTAATAACTTTCTCTGAGTGAGAAAGTATCACAGCGATTGATGATCAGTTTGCACATAAAAATCAGCACCTAAAAGATAGTGCTTCCACACAGTAAGAGCATGAATTACAACTACCAACTCTTGCTCATATACATTCATGTTGTGTTCAGCATCTCGGAGCAGTCTGCGCTCATATGCAACCACTCTGCCTTCTTGCATAAGTAAGTACTCCACCAACACTAATTCAAGAACAAAAGGCTTTCGCAAGTCTGGCAAAATGATGTCAGGATCTAAGCATAGCTTTTCTTTCAGCTCATCAAATGCTGCAATTTCTTT
Source organism: Dipteris shenzhenensis (assembly GCF_047967505.1). Taxonomy (NCBI): domain Eukaryota; kingdom Viridiplantae; phylum Streptophyta; class Polypodiopsida; order Gleicheniales; family Dipteridaceae; genus Dipteris; species Dipteris shenzhenensis. Next base: position 50,690,192 of record NC_141620.1, read on the forward strand.
CTTCCCCCAATGGATAGGCACTACCTTCTTTTGCAAAGCATGTAAGGGTGAAGCTATCTCAGCAAAATAGCGAATGAAGCGACTGTAGTATGAACACAAGCCAAGAAAACTACGAACTTCATGTAGGTTCTTCAATGGAAGTCAATTCTTGATTGCCTCTATCTTGGCAGTGTCCATCCTCACTCCATCTCGTGAGATGATGTGTCCCAAGAAATGTATCTCTGGCATGAAGAACTCACTCTTCTTTGTGTTGACTAGTAAGTTGTGTTTCTTGAGTTCTACAAATACAACTACCAAGTGTTGCCTATGCTCCTCTATCTTTCGAGTGCACAATAATGTCATCAAAGAATGTACCCACAAACTTCATGTGCTCTCTGAAAATGCGATCCATCGTACGATTGAAGGTAGCAGGAGCATTGGTCAAACCAAATGGCATGACAAGAAACTCATAAAGCCCCAAAAGTAGTCCTGAAGGCAGTCTTATGTATCTTCGGGCCTGATTCGTATTTGATGGTAACCACTCTTTAAGTCAATGCGACTGAAGATGGCTAATCCCTCCAATCGATCTAAGATATCATTAATGCGTGGAATAGGAAATCGATTCTTGATTGAGATCTTATTCTAAGCCATGTAGTTAGTACACATTCTCCAAGATCCATCCTTCTTCTGCACAAGTAACACAGGAGAACAATATGGAGAAGAGCTTGGCTGAATCAGCTCCTTCTGTAACAATTCATTCACCTGACACATGATCTCCTCCTGCTGTGCCACACTCACCCTGTATGGTGGTCGGTTAGGTGGAGAACTGTTAGGAATGATATCAATGGTATGATCTTTTGGCCTCTCAGGAGATAACTCCTCTGGAAGTTCATTTGAAAAACAATCTTGAAACTGAAATAAAAACTTAGTTTGCTGTTTTTCCAGCTTGGAAAAATCAGAGTTATCCTCATCTGGTTCTTTTTCTTTGACAAAAGTCAAATACCTTGAAAGATGCTTTTTCATTATAGAAGGAATCGTCGAAGCGGATACAACTGGGATTGATTCTCCCTTCGAGTTTACATCTATGACTTGGGTTTTACCCCTGTAAGTCAAGGTAAGCTTCTTATCATGTGTATGTATGATAGCATGCACATGGTACATCCAAGGCATCCCCAGCAAAACATCACATTCAGGTAAAGGCATCACATAGAAATTCTCATAATCCACATATCCCTGAATGTGAATCCATAGCTTCCCTATGATAGGAGTGACAAGGGTACTAAGCTCTGGATTAGCCATGTTGGCCTCACAAAGAGAACCAATCTCCTCTGGTCGAAGACCCAACTGAGTTGCAAGTTCAAGAGTAATAAAATTTGCTTTGGCTCCTGAGTCAAAGAAGTAAAAAAATGCTGATCCCGTAGCTTGACCCATGCTCTGCACATTTTTGTCTTCTCATCATGCTCACCCCCAATAATGTCAGGTATATGGCTAGCACTTGACTTAGGCTTCTTGCCTCTGGGGTCCTCTCTATTGCCTTGATTAGTGTCAGCCCGAGTTGCTATAGGTTCTTTCCTCTTCTTGTTAGGACAATCTGTTGCCCTATGACTCATCTCTTTGCAGAGAAAATACCTCCCTTCAGCAAACAACTTGTTCCTCTCTTCAGGAGTGAGAGAAGAGGGCTGCTATTTTCTCCTTTGTCCAGCCACAAACTTTGATTTAAGAGGGACTTTTCCAGCTTGCTGTGGTTTCTTTGGCTCCTCCTTGAAGTTTCTCTTGAAACCTGCGACTCTGCCCTGCATGAGTGAGTAAGCTGTGTTGGCATTCTCTATCAACTGTGACATGCTGGAAATGTGTGTCTTGGTACAATAGTCCCTCAACTCTTTGGGAAGACCACAACAATACTTCTCCGCTTGCTTTGAAATGCGAATGGTTTTGTAAGAGCTCACAGGTAGAAGTGCATCCAAAAACTTCTTGTTGTAATCTTCAAGATTTTTGCATTCCCTAGCATTCAAGTATGCCACTGAGTCATGACATCCACTTCAAAACTAGTGGTGAGCCATGCGGCTGAGGATGCCTTTTTAAATTCAACCCATGTAGCAGGTGTTTGGCCCTGAAGGAGAAGATTAGACCACCACTGCATGGCATTTCCATTAAGGAATGTGGCTACCATCCTGATTTTCGAAGACTCTTTGAAGTACCCTCCAGCAAAAGCCAAATCAAATTGCTGCAAGGAAGTAAGAGCCTTCATTCTATTTGCATGACCATTGAAGGTCTCAAACTTCACTGCTGCCCCCCCTTCCTTGTAATCCTTCATCTTGAGCTGGGCTCCAACTGGTCATAGCCAGGGGGCTGCAAATAAAGAGGATGCTGTCCTTGGGGTCCTTTAGGAGCTTGAAGAACACCCCCTATAGCTGGGTTTGGAGGCACAGGTGGTATTGGCTGAGTGTGTGACATCATAGGGCTGCAATCCAGGCTGTATCCCCACATTAGCATACAAAGAATTTGGGGCTGGCTGTGAGGTCATGGCCTGAAATATGGATCCTCCTCCAAAGTGTGTAGGCTGAACCACATATTGTGGTTGGGCTTGCTGCCCTTGCTGCACATTCTGAGCATTGCTACCATGCTCATTCCCATTTGGTCCCTACCTCTGTGACACTGCAAGTGGTTGCACCACTGGTGTCGGTGGCTCTGATAGTGGCTGTACCACTGGTGTTGGTGGCTCTAGTAGTGGCTGTCCCACATGCATCTGTGGACCCTGAATGGGTTGTGCCTCTGCCCTTGGCATCAAAGCTGGATTATGCACAATCTCAGCAAAGCTCTGAGTGAGCTGAGTCAAAACTTGCAACACAGAAGCCATCTGTGTTTGCATTACTGCCATAGCATTTGCCTGTACACTTGGGTCAACACCCAATGCAACTGTACCCACAGGATTTTGCATTTGTGGAGCTGGCTGCCCCAATGCATGAACTTGAACATTTTGCCCTTCATGGGCTGCATTTTGCACTCTTATTCTGGGGTGTGCTCCCCTTATCTGTGGCTCTGGGTTAGACTTTAAGTGTGCATCATAACCAAGCTTGATATGGTCCATATCCAAAAGCAATGGATGGCTATTCCAAAATCAGCAAACGATTTCTCTATCCAAGGACTCCTCTGGGTGATTCGATGAGGGTCTCGGCAACAGAACCACTGTAACTCGCCTTAGATCACTAAGGGCAGTGTATCTGTGTTTAATATCTCACAAAACTGAAAATGCAGCCAACTTAAAGTATTGCCTTTGTCCACAAACAAAACTCAAAGCATAAACTTCATTGTATAGCACCAAACCATTCAAGACAAGGGAGGCTAGAATGCCCCTACTCAGAAACATAGAGAGCGACACCTGTTGGCCCCAACACTTGGCGCCCCTTGCGGTATTTATTTTATTTGGTTAGCTCAAAATACAAAGGGACTCCCTTCAAGAGCTCACCTGCAGGTGCAACCCAGAACAACGCCAACCCGTGGCTGGGCTAGTGACCAACTCCCAGTGCTATTACTTTGGTTCCTTTCAGTAGACATGCATATTCACAAGTAGGCCAATTTGACAACATGCCAAGCGATGCATTACTCATTTCCAAGCCATTACCGAGCCCAAGGCCAACCATTGCACCCCCAGGAAGAGAGTATCACATTTTTTAGAGGATATAGAGGCTGACTGGGCACAGTGACACGCCACACATTTTTTGCATTTGAGTCAGCTCTACGACATAACGAGGTGGAGGAGGAGAAGCTAGTTGATATGCGGCCAGTCTAGATCACTAAGAGACGGATGCAAAGACCACCTATGGCATGGAGAGTGACTAGAGCACACTCTATTGAGGTCCGGCCTATCATAACTTTTCTTAAAAGATACTACCCAAGACAAGGCGTCACTCTGAACATGGCCAAGTTGGTTTAGCGATAGAGGAGACCATGCCCTTCCTTGCCACCACAACGTGAGACATCCCGACAGACATAGATCAAATATATTTTCACTATTCATAGACAAGCCACCATAGTGTCAAAGGCTTCGGTTTCTAAGTCCCAGGTCTCATCCTACTTCAGTTCAGTTAGTATCTAATTAATACTTGATTTTTCTCGAGCAATTGAGCTCTTTAGATCAGTTTAGCACTCAACAAGGACCCTAGCACGTCCTTTGCCCCAGCCCATTGAGGCTTGTATGAGTTTTTCCTTTTTGGTGTACTTTGTACTGTCCCATAGGCCCATGAGGCATCTTGTGGACATTAATCTCTCTCTCTCTCTCTCTCTCTCTCTCTCTCTCTCTCTCTCTCTCTCTCTCTCTCTCTCTCTCTCTCTCTCTCTTCGTCACCTTAGCCTACCCTCTCCATCCTCAGTACCCTCTTGCCACCCTCATCCCACCCTCGCCATCCTTCAACGCCTTTTAGCTCACCTCTCGCCACCTCGTTGCTCACCCTTGAGACCCCTCAGCTGACTCGGCACCCCGCCCCACTTCTCTCTCTGGTCGTGGCAAGATTTGACTGTGTGGACTGCTGCGGATTGTTGCGCCAAGTCATGTAAGCTTTTGCGCTATCACATAGGCCCTATGAGCCTTTTGTGCCACCCCTATAAGGCTTGTAGACCTTTGCTGATTGCACCAGTTGTTGTGCCATCCAGTTGCATAGCTTGGCGTGCCAGGCTCCCATGGGTTGCACCTGTCCCTAGGCTCGCTGCTCTCAACTCCCACCCTTAGAGCCTTGGACCTGTTAGAAACACCAAAGCCAAGAATATCAAGATCCGAATCAAGAAAGAGCTAGAAAAGACATTCCAGCAACAATACAATGCGCCATTGAAAGAGGCAACACCAAGAAGGCAAAGGGAGGACAAAAAAGGACAACCAGCATGCTTGAAGAGCACTCTGAGCAGTAAACATGTGATAATCTATCTATTTTTGCATTGGTACATTTTTGCAATCAAACAGGGACAAGTGTGATTTTGCAAAATGCCTACACGAGCATGTGTAGAGGACATTTGGGGGAAACAAGCACTTGAAATTTCCATGACAGCTTACATATTAGGGACAACTCCAAACACTACCTCTAGTCTCCTCACGAGCCTCCAAACGATATGCCTTGCATTGATTGAAAAAATTAACAACTTGGAATCTACCAATGTGGCCCTCCTCGCAGAGAAGATTCGAGAGCGCAGTATATGCTGCGGGAAAGGGCGAAGCGCTTAGTGACTTTATTTTTTTGATTTGAGGCCATTTCGGGGCCCGTTTGAAGGCGGAAGTTCTTCGTAGAGGTGAAAAAACATGAAGGGAAAATGAAGGAACATGGTGGAGAGGGAGAGGGAAAGAGATAGGGTAGGCTAGGGAGAGAGAAGATAATACTCAAATGGGAACATAATGAAAGTGAAAGGAAATGGAAATGAGTAATAGACCAAAATGGAAAGATTCATATTGATAAAGCTTGGTTTAGATTCCTTGATGTGTGTCAATGTGACACACAAGTACAATCATATATAGGATAGGACACACATTAGAATACCAAAGTGTATATGGATAACTCCCAATATGACACGAGGAGGAACTCCTAGATACCTAGTACTATAAAACTCACACTAGAACTCACTAGAACACACCAAATTAACTCAACTTGACTCCATTTCCTAACACCCCGAGGAATGGTGAGGGACTACTAGAACGGAACTAAGAACTGAACATGACAATGATGGACTACTAATCTGTGCATACCATGTAACTTAGAGGCTAAATTCTGAGTGTATTCAGAGGTTGATTCAAGCACTCTCATGGCTTGAGACTCAACATGACTCGACTCAAAGGCTCACGTCTTAGCATGGCTACATGACGAGCTTTGTGATGCTTTATCCCATGCTCTTTCAAGTATACGTCAAAAGCATGTGAAGTATACTCTCCCCCATTGTCAAAATTAAGTGTTCCAATTCTAGAATTGGCCAATTCTTTGAACTCCTTAAACCAATTGAACACTTTAGATTTTCTTTTCATGAGAAAGAGCCAAGTGAACCTCGAATAATCATCAATGAATGTGACAAACTACCGATACCCTCTATGGGTTGTGACATTCATTGGTCCACAAACATCACTATGCACAATCACTTTAGATTTTCTTTTCATGAGAAAGAGCCAAGTGAACCTCGAATAATCATCAATGAATGTGACAAATTACCGATACCCTCTATGGGTTGTGACATTCATTGGTCCACAAACATCACTATAAACAATCTGCAAGACCCGTGCTCTTACTAAGCCTAGACCATCCTCTTGGAATGGTAGGTGATGCAACTTTCCAAGAGCCCAAGCTTCACACACCTCTTGAGCGGCGGGCTATTGTTATTTTGGCAATCCTTCAACCATATTATGATTATGCAAATATGTCAAACCTCTATGATGTGCATGACCAAACCTGGCATGCCATAAATCACCTGGGGTAAAAGAAGAGACAGCCATAGCATATTGATTATAGGGCTGAGCATCAAGCTCGTAAAGACCCATGCTAGCCTCATAAGAACCTGTAGCCTTAATCTCATACCCTTTCTTTGGATCCTTGATCCTGCATTGATCATCTTGGAATTCCACAAGCAAGTGTTGATTATGAACCATGGATGAAACGGAAACAAGGTTTTTCCTTAAGTCAAGAACATACAAGACATCACTGATATACTTTTTCTTTCCTGAATCTAGAAGGATGGGAACATTTCCCACTCTTGTGATGTCTTGAGTGGCATCATTGGCACAAGTAACCTTTCTTCCATGAACAGGTTGATTTATTCAAACCACTCTTTTGTGTGAGTCATGTGCTTCGATGCACCGCTATCTAGATACTAAGTACGGCAGCAAATGAATAATCCCTAGTTGAAGCAAGAGAAGCATCATGTGAAACTAAATCCCCCCTGGTACCAAAGTTGTCCTGAAATGTAATAAATACATAATCCTTTCCCTCTCGTGTAAAGTTTGCATGAAATGCTGAAGCATTGGCATTTTTAGGTAGTGCCACATTATTACTACTTGTGCCTTGCCTCTTTTTCTCATTGTCAATCCTTTTTTGGTACTCTGCAATGTAATGACCAGGCTTCTTGCAATAATTGCATCTGTCTTTCTTTACCTTTGCACCTTTATTTGCATTCCCTGCATTTGTGTTTGCATTCCCTCCTTCTTGGGGTGATAAGTATGGTTGGTCTATTTCTAAAATTTACCCTTTCCATGAGTGACTAGTGCTTGATCACTCTGACCAAAGGAACAGGGCGAGTTGGAAGTCCGCGTTTCTTCTTGTAAGAGCAAGCCAACTAACTCCTCAAAACTGAGTGGAGAAGCCCTGAATATGATGGTCAAGGAAGTAAGAAACGTATCATATGAGGGTGCCAAACTATTAAGAGTGATAGAGACCAATTTCTTGTCTTCTATATCCTCATCAATATAGCTACGAGCTCATCCCGAATGTCAGTAATCTTTGCAATATGAGCTGAAATAGTCAGACCTTCCTACATAAACAAGTCATTAAGCTTATTGTGCAAGGCAATGCTTCTTGCTTCATTCTTCACATTCTGCATACTTTTCACTCTATCCCAAGCTGCCTTTGAAGTCTTGCAAGACTTATAGTGGACTTAATGTGTGTCTTCACAAACAATGCAATCAAAGACAAAGCTCTTTGATCAAACCTCTTCTGATCAAACCCTTCTGATCTTCTATGTGGGAGCCACATGGGTAGTAGCAGTAGAACCCTGAGTGGTAGTGGAAGATGCACTAGAGCTAGGTGCACCAGGTCTAGTCTCATCCCCATTCACAATGTCCCATAAGCCCTGTCCAACCAAGATATTCTTAAGTGTAAATGACCACAAAGCATAGTTGGGTTCATCCAACTTATCTGCCTCATTCATGGTGCTAAAATTCTCATTGAGAGACATGATTGCAAGCTCAAGAATAATTGCAAGTGTACCTGCAAAGGAAAAGAAAGCAAATGGGGCAACTAAAAGACCACAGATAGCTATGCAATCACTGCAATGGCATTCACTAATAATGGCCACTCTAAAATAGCAATAAATTTACCCTAGAAATTTTGCTCAAACCTCAATCTCTTCTGGGATACAAAATGAAATCAAGCACTATATTTCTGCCCCAAAAAGTTATCCTCAACCACAACCAAACATTGGCTCAAATGCAATGGCTTCTGCCCCAAAATTAGCCTGTATCTCAGTCAAACAATGCTCACAATGCAATAGCCTTGCTCAATAGGCATCCAAAATTGCATCAACTTACAACGAGCTTACAACCAACACTTGGCTTCAAAATGCACAACACCTGAGCAATGATTTGGTGCAGCCCAAAACTATTCCAAATGCCCTGACACCTGTGCAATGTAATTTGCAAGGAACCTCTGCAATGCTATCAGCAAGAACAAACTAGGAGAGGTTGAAAATGAGCTCAAACAAAGATCAAGAGCTGGAGCAGAATAAATAGTTGAGTCAAGAATGCAAATGGAGATTTGGAGAGGCAAATGGCGAGCTGGAGAGGCAATGGGCAGCAATGTCAAGATGTACGGTTAGCAAGAGCTAGTCTCAGGCTGCAAAGTCAAGGTGTATGGTTGTACAAATGGCAAGGTAGCTGTATGGATAGCAAGCAGCTATCTGGGAATGTGGGCAGGCGAAATGTATGGAAATCAGTAAAAATCAACAAAAACATAAATGATATTGCTGGTATCTTTTGATCTATTGTTCAGAATGAAATTATGAGAGCATGAATAGCTCCAAAAGGGGGGTAAAACCTCAGTACTACTACTCAAAACTCCTTCGGGTTGCCTGACCCAGCTATAGAACTTGCGGTATCCAAAATTGTCTTTAAAAAATGTGTGTGTGATGCAAAACGAAGTCGCCCAGTTGTGGAGTGCTTCCTAGTACAAAATCTTGCAAGAAGTTGAAGCTCGTGGGAGCTCAAGACAGCAAAAAGTGAAGTTGACTAGCAAGAACTAACTTGTTCTCCACGACAGAAGTGCAACAGGAACATGCAGGAGAACAGGGAAGCAAGTGATAGGGTTGGAATGACTAGCTCTGATACCACATGTAGGAACAAGAATGGAGAAGGGTTGCAAACACAAGATAACAAGAAGTGAACACAAGTGAACTCCAACTAAAATGGTCCACCAAATGAATTACAAGTACTTGGTATATATAGTCCAAGTACTAGAGCACACAAAAACTATAAAATAGACTAAGTCCTAGTCTTTCCAACACCCCCGTATCATTGTATATATCTCTGCATAAGGGATCAAAGTTAGGGGGGCAGCCATGCAATTTAGGTGGTAACAACCCACTCATGGTTTTAATGTGGCAGACCAATGAAGTAAGTGTGGTTTCTAGTTTTGAGAATGGAGGTGGTGTGGCAATTCTATATATCAACTCACCTTGCATGGTTGTTTCTTCTTCTTTAACCTGGTCATGAGAGTCATCTATCAGTTTGAGCTTTTCAGGTCACTTTGTTAGCATCCCGTCGGACTCTTCCTTGGCTAGATGTTTTGAGTCTAGATGGTTCTTGGAACTTAAGTATAGTCTAGTCTTGAGTCTTTGATTCCATTGTAAAAGGCAACAAGCCTAGCTAGGATCAACTTCCTTCTCAATTAATCTCAGAATAAAGTTTGTCTAGTGAGTTGTACACCATTTTCATTATCTCTAGGATAGAGAGAGGGAGTGATTTCTTTTGAGAGATTAAATCTCTTATTGACAATCATATCATGCATCACTACTTTGCAATGGTGTAGCACCTCTGCTATGTGTGGCATTATTGTTTTTTGACTATGTGCTTTGTGCCTTGCTACTTAAGTCCCATAGAAGACTTATAGAACAAAATAGGACAAGATATTTATCTAGTTCTTTCTCTCAATCTAAAGAAAATAAGTCTCACAAACTAACAACTCTTTCAAGAGAGTAGAATAGAAAGGTAGACACCTATGTCTATCCCTCTCCCTAAAGAGATGAACTCTCACAAATCTCTCATAGTAACAAAAATAAGTCGAATGATTGCAAGTGAATGGAAAATATTTTGACAATGGAATGAATGAATTTTCACTCAAGAACTCTCAAGGAATATCAATCTCAATATATCTCACTCATGAGGATCACAATATCTCAATGGAAGTCAAGGGAGCAATGATACCATGAAGAGGAAGTGGAGAAGAGTCGAGATGAGGGCACATTTAGAGAGCATACCATAGTTGAAAAGAATGAATATATGCATACCCCTTTAGGGTTGGGTTAGGGTTTCAAACCTTTGTGCCTTTTAGCACTCTTGTTTTAGTGCTACGCACAATATGAACAGATGATGTTGGGATAAATCCACAATAGAACTATCTTTAAACTATTTTGTATTCCCATGGAATTTTAGGGCTCTATGAAATATAGAAGGATTGGTTTCTATATCGTCGATTCAAATAAAAGCTAAAAAGATGAAAAGGATATCAAGCTAACTTGATGGGTAGATACAATGCAACACTTGATGCATAACGATTTGCAACTTTGCCACCAAATAGTGCAAAAGAACTACATGTTCTTTTGGGAAAATATAACTACGATGGTGTGACATTTGCATATTCTCTGTGGCCTTTATTTTTCATTATTTCTAGTTAAGGTAAGAATTTGCAATTCACGTGAAATAAAACTTTGGATGCTTTATGAAGATTGGGTTGGGAAAAGAGGGGTTAGGTGTGTGTATGAGCCTTTGGTTGCCCTAGGATTTTCATAGAGGGGGGATTAACCTTGTCATGCTCTAAAGGGAGATATGCTTACCCTCTCTCTAGGTGGGTAAAATACGAGCAAGCCATGAGGGTGATTACAAGAGAGAATTTAAAAATATGTGATATTAATAAATCTTAGAATAAGAACTTTTTTTTCACTCTTTTACCAATGGACATTACATTTGAAGTCATACGATAGCACCTCAATTGCTAACAAGTTCTATTTTAAAGACCTAAGACTTCTCTTCAATATTTCACAAAGGTACTCTCCCTTGCGCAGAGGTAAGCTCTCTTGCACCTAGACTCTACAAGGCCCTCACAAGGGCTTACAACTCAAAATAATGGATATCAAAAAAGATATAGCATTAGATATGTGTACTCTCTCCATTCCCATGCAATACTATTCATTGGATCCTAGCCCTACCTTTGGGCTGATTGGACACTCGTCTATCAATGCTCTATGTATGATGATGTGGATGGATGTGCAGAAGGACAATCAATGGATCGTAGTCAACCCAATGGAAGATGCATGCATAATCGACTTGGTAACCTCACAATACCGTGGCTCTTCTCTTTGACTTGAGTCCTTCCCATGGTATTCCTCTATGTTATAATCTAGTGAGGAGCCGGATTGTTGTAGATCCTAACAAAAAACAAATACAAAAGCATGGAAAATAGACTGGTTACCGACTCTTAGAGGGCAAGATTTTCCATTGCATGTTTCTTCAGTCCCTCCAATGATGCATGGATTGCTCTTCTTGCAAGCGTGATTGATGGGAACAATCCAGCTATCTACAAGGAAACACACTAAATGGTCAAAAATCTACATAGAAGGGTAGGTGATTTGTGAGAAACTCCCTCAAGGAGCATTATCTTATCTCAAAATATACTTTATTAAGATAAGTGATATAGTTACAACTTCCTTGTGAATGATTTCTTAACTTGGATTTTTAATGAGTGTCAAAAGCATGGAGGCATTTCTTGATAACGTGAAGCATGCCATGCACACCCTCTTACTATTTATCTATGCATGCAAGTTGGTGTGCCTACTTGTCATGCTCATGACACTTCAATGGTAGAAAGTTACATGGCTAAATGCAAGGGTATAGGAGATGTCCTACCATGGAGTATTGCAAGGATATAGAAGAAGCCCTACCATACCAAAATTACAATGAAAACGGATCACCTAGCTATCATATAGATGGATATTCTCCTAGACCATCCCTAAATTCACATATGCCCTATAACTTTGACCATCACCAACCATGGCCACTTCAAGAGGGATTGGTCCATTGGTTTGCATGCAAATCAAATGAGGGAGGTAGAATTAGTGCTCTAACAAATCCCAGTGGTAAGTTTTCAAATAGCCTTGGTAGAGCCTAAGGTAATATTTGCAATGTTTTGGTGATGCCTTTTTTGGTATCTCATATTCTTCTTATTCTTACTCATTTTTAATCAAGATGTATATTTATAATTCGTATGCGTAGTTAGAGAAATGCATCATTCTTTGCAATATGCATATTTCTAATTTGTATGTATAATTAGAAAAGAGGTAGAGAGGTTCGCCTCATGATAAAATTTGCATCTCCATTCAATATAGTCATGCAAATTGATTGCAAACTCCCACCTTTTTTTTTCCCTCCTTAATGATGCTTTAGAGAGGCTCTAAGTGTACCTTGATTAGAACTCTTATGAGCATTATGCAGCGATGATATTGCATCTACTTGTGGTTGTGGAGCTTCATTTTGATTTTCCTTAGCAAAAATACCTTCAATCATAGACTCATCAACCCCATTGTGCATAGTAGAACAAGTGTTTTTCAACTACATATGTAACTTGCCTCCTACTTGAAGCTTGTTCACTTGATGCTTGTTCCAATTACTTCTAACTGCCGATGGTTCTCTTGGTCCTTACAGTACCTCTGTGTCCATTTCTTGTCTCTGTACTTTTAACTTTTCAAACAAAAAGCCAAGAAGCATAGACAAGTATTAAGCCAATCTCTTCAAATGCTACTGGCATGTACCTTACACAAATATAAAGCTTGGCGCATGTTGCACCAAGATTCTAATCCAATAAACATTTTACCAGTTATTTTCTTGGAATATGACGTTATTTTAACCCTATTTGGACCGAAAATAAAGATCATGAATGGCGCATTACGCAAGCATGAAAAACATTAATGAAATCCTTGGTTAAGTGAATCATCAAAAGCTTATTTCGAAAGCAAATCCCTCAAAACTTTATTGACCATAATTATGTAGCAAAAACATTATATTTTTGCTTAATTATGTAGCAAAAACATCCTTATTAGCATCTCCCAATGTAGGTGAGCCTAAAATTATTATGCGATACATCCCTTCTCTCTCCATTTTGAAGATAGGCATTAAATGATGTAAGAGTCGCATTATCTACTTTGCATGACCAAGTGTGTATATTCAATGTCTCACACTATACCCTTGTTGCTAGCACTACCTTGAACACAAGTAATAGAGATCCAACTGCTTTGCAGATAGATCTTGTTAGTCTTTACCATAATTTTTGCTTAGTACAGTCAAAATTGCAATTACAACAATGTCCCTAGAAGACATAATAATGGAAAGTCCTACCAATCTCGCCCTTTATATTCTCCACACTATTCTTGCTTTCTCCATAATCTATTATATGTTAGATGATTTCCAATCAAAAGTGAAAAGTTTGAACATCATCAATGATCTTGTATAGAACACTTGACATTTTGGTGTAATAAGAGACTCACTCCTATTTAACAAATCTGATATGAGAAGCGCAACAATATCTATCGTTTTCCAAATCATGTCTCTTTTGTCACAAAAAGTAAGGCGGGTTTCACACCCTTCTAGATGGAGAATGAGTGTAGAAGCGTGTTTCTCAGTTGGCAAAATTATCCTTGCCTGCAACTTTGGGCCCAAAGAGAAAAATTGGCAAAATTCGTTTGATCAAAATTCTACGGTTGTACAATCATTGAGCAGCTCATCCGATTGTAACCCATGTTGAGCATTTGGCAAGCTACTCGATCCGAACATGTGAAAGCAACAAATGCTCGTACAAGAATACTGTGCGCACCCATCCAAATGCGTCTGAACGAGCCTCAGCAAGCACAACACAAGCTTAACTAAAAAAGGCGCACTTGTTATTAGCACTAACTTTGCACATGAAAAATTGAGATTTGTACTTGAACTAAGATGCTCTGAAGAGAAGCCTTCTTACAAGGTTTAAGCCTCTGGCATAATTTTGCTTGACGCTTTTAGGATTACAAATGCAAATATGTCCCAAGAAGGTAACACAAACTTGGACTGCCAATGTCACTTTGCATAAGCATGTTTCTCAATTGGCAAATTTTATTTACTTGGAGCTTTGGGCAAATACAAAAATTTTGGTAAAATTCATCCGAGAGGATACTACTGAACGTTTGAGACTAATTGTAGGATTGTACAATCACTGAGCCACTCCTCCAACTGCATCTCGTGTCAAGCGTTTCTCAGGCTGCTCCATTCGAAGGTATGAAAGCAATAAATGCCTGGACCAAAATACTAAGTGCCCTCATCCAAATGCGTCCCAAACAAGCCTAAGCAAGCAAGGCACAAGCTTAACTAAAAAGGGCACATACTTGACGCCTTGACACTAGACTTTGTTATTAGCACTACTTTGCACATGAGACATTGAGGTTTGGACCAAAGATGTTCTGTAGAGAAGGCTTCTTACAAGGTTGAAGCCTCTAGCATACTTTTGTGTAACGTTTTTAGAATTACAAATGCAAATATGTCCCAAGAAGTAACACAAACTTGGACTGCCAATGTCATGCTGTAGGAGCATATATCTCAATTGGCAAAAAAAATTCGCTTATAGCTTTCGGCCCAGACAGAAAAATTGGCAAAATTCATCCAAGGGGATGATGCCGAAGGCTAGGCGAATGTTTGATATGGAATGTAGGGTTGTATGATCGTTGGGCAACTCTTCCGACTACATCCCATGTTGAGCATTTTGCAAGCAGCTCCATCCAAATGAGTGTGAAAGCAATAGACGCTCGGACGAGAATACTGAGTGCACCCATCCGAATGTGTCTGAAAAGAGCCTACGCAAGCAAGGCACAAGATTAACTAACAAGGGCACATACTTGATGCCTTGACACTAGACTTTTGTTATTAGCACTAATTTGCACATGAAAAAAAGGGGTTTGGACTTGAACTAAGATGCTCTGCATAGAAGGCTTTTTACAAGGTTGAAGCATCTAGCATAATTTTTCTTAACATTTTTAGATTTCCAAATGCAAATATTTTCCAAAAAGGTAGCACAAACTTGGACTGCCAATGTCACTCTGGGCATTTTGTGTCCATAATAAGCTATCAACATATAAGATTGCTTTTAACCACGCATGAAACAATGTACATCACCAGAAGGCAATGGCTACTGTATAGAGGACTTTAGACACCTTGCCTCAAGAAAAGTAAACTCACAGTGCTCCAACATTCAACAGAGATGATGAGAAGAGCAACAATGTCTGTCTCGAATAGAAAAACTGCTTTTGTCAAAAAAGAGTAAGGATCTCAAAAAAGTGAACTACAATGACCTTGAGGGCTAGAATGATGTGCTTCTCAAGAAAAAACTAATTGCCTTTCAGGACTATAAAGCATCCTAAGTGTTCCATTCAGCAGGCAGTTTTGCAATAATAGCCCACGCCAAAACCTCTCTAAATTAAAAAATGAAGGAGAATACCCCACAGCTGATTTGATGCTTTTATGAGATTAAGAGGCCTCTTTGCCCTTAATCTTTGAGGTCAGACTCTTTGATAGCAGGTAACAATCAGGAGGTTCAATATCACTATAGTAGTTTTCTATTTTTTCAGTAATTTCAAATCCAAACTTCGATAAAAATCAATGGCTTCCTCATTGTTTGTCTGCACATGTAGACAGATCTCAACAATGGTGTAATTATGTTGGCATAGATCCAATGTGCTTCTCAACAGCTTTGGTAGACCCATATGAATTTCCCATGCATAGTCATTGTCCAGTCCTCCAATTGTAAACCAAGACCAAAGTCAGAGTGAGATCATCCTGGTTAAGATGCCCAAATGAGTCTACTTCTGATGCAACTAGAGTGAGTGCCAGGATGGGATCATGAGTGTTGTCACTAGAGGTGGGCAAGCCATGAAGTTTCCCATGGAACTACTACTAGGGTTGAGGTCATCAATTTGTGGGGGCGTATGATGGGACAAATTGATGTACTGGGGTCAATCATAAGGATTACAAGGTATGTGGTTGTGACTGTGTGAACACGTGTGTAAGTGTGCCTGAGTTAGGTGTGACTGATGATGTGTTAGTTAGTAGGTGTGAATGAGTGAATCTAGGAGTGTGGTGTGTGATTGAGAGATTCATGGAGATGATTGTGCATCTAGATGCTCACTATTGAGCTCACATATGATGTCATATATGGATGTACCCAATGTATATATAATGACACTCTCTCAATGAATAAACAAGCTTCATTGTTCATCTTGTTACCTCTATCTTGTCACCATGCTACTCCAACAGTCAAGAATAGCAGCCATGGAGGAGCAAGGGTGAGATTGTCTGCGGGATTTCACAATAAACACAGACTCTCTCTCTCAACACACAAACAACCTAAAATGGTCGAGCAAGCCTTTGTCTCTCCCAATTCTCTCCTCTCTCTCTCTCTCTCTCTCTCTCTCTCTCTCTCTCTCTCTCTCTCTCTCTCTCTCTCTCTGTGCTGATAATAATTGATAAGTCTATCCAACCAAACTATTTAGAAACGGCACCCCACTAATCGATTGCATGCTTGCTACATCACAAAAATTGGACCCAAACCTGTCGGAGATAGGTTTGAACACTCACGTTTAAAATAATTAAAATCTAGCCTTTGGGCCTTGTGATTCTCGGTTCTACCCACTTTTTCAGATGTCTGGAGTGGCCTTTCTAGGCCGCCCTAGTCTATTCACCTACTACTAATAACTAATTGCTCTCGAATGGCCAAATTAAAGACTAACATGTGGAGAAACACCCTTATTTCTACAAACATCCGGTCGTTAGTAGATCCTACCTAAGTCCCTAGGGCCTTTTTCCAACTATCTTTATATCATTGAAAGTCACACATTGTGTCTACTCTAGAGAGCTTGGTACACAACAGAAGAGAATCTTGGATGTGCCCCAAAGAGATTGTTTATTTTCAATTGGAAAATCCGACAATACTTCTAGTTCCTCATGGCTATATGTACAATTAAATGAGCAAATGAGGGTTGCCCTTACATTGTTTGGTGACATTCTTTAGGTAGAGTCCCAACACCCTTGGTTGGATTGGGCATTCAGTAAGGCTCAAGGCATAGTTTAGCATACAACAAATCAATGTACCATATGATGGTGAAGAGAAGCGTTGACTCACTTAGATGGTTAATTGGGTCTGGCATACCCAAAAGAGTAGGGCCTGGTGAAAGGAAGTACTTTTGTGGGGCAAGTGCTCTAAGCTCCCATATCAAAAGAAGGTGTTCATCTAGCACATGCTAGTGGGAGTCCTACCCATGGGAGATGAATTGCGAAAGCAACATATTGCTTCTGGTAATTGTGTGTTTTGTACTACGAGCTATGAAACTTCTTCACATCTTTTTATTTCATGCCAAGTTGCAATGAAGGTGTGGGATTTCATTTCTCGCATATGGACCTTGTTGACTAATAAGAACATAATAGTTAAAGATTGGGTGTTTTCTAAGATTCCACATGCATTTTCTTTGGTGTCCATTGTATTATCCATAAAGTAGTCCTAACAAGAAATGTTAGATCCTTTTTTTCCACAAAATGGCATGTCTTTACACTCTAATGCCCATTCTCTAAGCTTACGATCACAGTTGAGAAACCATCTTAGCATCATGTGATCATATGTGCATGGCACTAACCCAATACAGTGCTATAAAGGAAAGGGTTGATGCCCTAACTCTAACCCTAAAAGGGTTTGTATATATTCTACAATTTCAACTAACTCTAGTGTACAATTAGTCATTTGTGGTGTGCTCTCTAGCTGTGCCCTCTCTCCTCATCTCCATTCTTCTCCTCTCCCCTCTTCATATTTTATCATGGTATGAGAGCTTCCTCGCCTTCTAATGAGGCATTGAGGTTCTTGTGAGAGAGATTGAGAGGTTCTCTTGAGTGTTCTTGGAGCAAGTTCACTTCCGTCGAGAAAAGATTTCTCTTCATTGTGTTGAGATAAATTTCCTTCCATTTTCCCATTTATCCGTTCACTATTCTTGAGTGTTAGTGAGACTTTCTTTGTGAGGGAGAGAGAAATTGCTTGTGACTTCATTGAGAGAAATATATTGAAATCCATTCAGCCTAAGAGAGGTTTCATAATGTTTTTAGATGTTCATGGGATCTTCATGGTTATGATGGCTTTGAGAACTTTCCTTCTCTTGGAGACTTTTGTGAGTTTATCCATAGAATAGAGAGAGTCTTCTACTTCTATTTATTCTAGCCTATCTACATAGGCGCTTCTACAAGCAAGGCTCTACTTTGGCAACAAACGGCCACAAGTATCCTATCTACTTTGCAACGTTCCAATGACTCGGCTTCCTACACAGACTAGACAACCACAGCACCCCCGGCATGCATGATGGCCTAGCTTCTACAGCTTTTGCATGGCTCCAAGCTCCACGGGCTACGAAACTTTCGGCTCCTAAGTCTCCAATGTGCTCTACTTTGGCAACGAAAGGCCACAAGTATCCTATCTACTTTGTGACGTTCCAATGACTCAGCTTCCTACACAGACTGGATGACCACAGCACCCTCGGCATGCATGACGGCTCCAACCCAACAACCTCATCCAAATGCTACCTCCTTCCATAGCAACGCCCTTCAGCTCCGCCATCAATCATCAACGACTCCAACCCATCTACGTTTTAGGTGGTCTAGCCCAACACCATCTACTTCACCATTGCCTCCTTCTCCAAACGGTCGTCCACCATCCGCTTATTGACCCTCTATTGCAACCTCATAGATGGCACAACCTGCTCCATCATGGGTGGCACCCCAAATGATGACTCCGAGACCTCATAACTCTCGGCCTTCTACAACTCAGGAAACGACCTGCAGGACTCATTTTAACTGGCACATACAGCCATCCTTGGACTGAAGGTAGCGTCGGCTTCCTCAAGCACACCACAGCACCTAGCCTCCCACTCTGACTAGCGATTCGGCCAAGAGCCAGCTTCACCAAATGATCTTTTGAGCTCCTGTACTATAGCAGCACATAGCTCAATGATAGCAACACACGGACTGCACCGACCTCCATCGGGTGGCTCACGAGAGAAAGGCTCAACAACGTCCTCCCCCACATCGATGGCCCGGAGATAGAATCTACAAAATTCTGTCAAGCATCTCCTCAAATCCATCACCCAACCTTATCAAGTTATCACCAAGGGTTGGCTACCCTTGTGACACATGGCATGCCCACGAGAAGACACATGGCACCATGGGAACCTGACATGGCTATCTTACCCATCAAGGCTATCCACAGAGCCACGTGGTATGCCGCCATGTCAGTAAATGTTGACCCATCCTCATCTGCCACGTAGGAAAATCCCAGTGAAATCATCTAACACATGGCAGTCACCTACCACATCATCATCCATGTCACCCTGTCCATGTGAACTATCCACATCATCAGTGCCCAGTCAATAGTGGACCAATCAAAGCTGACTCATAAGTGTCCAGTCAACAGTGCCACCTCATCACTACCACATGGCAATCTCCTACTAGGCACACTAGCCTCTTCCTAGGTACTGCATGGGAACACAATTGCCACACCATTTAGTGCTCCACTAGCACACCTCTCCATAGGCACAATTCCGTTTGTGACTCACCTTGCCACATCATCATTTTCTCCTTTTGCCCCTCCACCTAGATCAAGCCGTATCTCTTGATCCAGGAAGAACTTGAGGGCGCTCCAAAAAGGAAAAACGCTCGATTTGTTGTGCTCTACGTGCTCATCACATCACATGTAAATTTTGGTGCAAGTGTCACATTGTTTTGAGCCTCAGCGAGATGATAAATCCACTTCTTGCATACACATCAGCCTTTACATCGGCACATTTGACCCATCGCCTAAAATGAACAAAGAAAAGGAATTATTTGTTGCTTTTTCATCACTGGATGGTTGGTCTAGATCTAGTTCAAAGTATTTTAGATCATCCATAGTGGAGAGAACTCCAAAGCAGCTAATCGAAGCCATGCTGAAAATTTCCTAAATAGTTCCTACTTAGAGTCCCTTCGCTCACATGCGGTTTCACATCATCACATTACCTGAAACCCGATGCTCCACAGTTCACTGAGCAAACTTCAGAGTGTTCAGAGGTTTGATCGATTGTTCACTAGGCAGATTGCACATGATTTGATTTTTCACACACATGCCATCATGTAAAGCCTATTTGGCTATTTTCTAGCATTGTGCACTTTATTCAAGCCTTGTAAGGACTCTTGGCTATTCTTGACATCATTTGCCACAAGCCGTGTAACATATTGAATATATATTGCAATTCTATCTTCACCGACAATTCAGATTTCACTTGATATAGTCAGTGTTTTGCAGTTGATTCAGACAATGATTTTACAGACACTTTGAGTATATTTCTTGCACCATGTCTACGACTAGCAACCTCAATTTGGAGGCATTTGCTAAGCTAGACAACTGCAATCATAGCACATTGAAATACCTAATGGAGACCATTCTTGTACTTCAAGATAAATGGGAGTATGCCGATGGGTCTACACCTAGACCATTGGATGATCCAGCCAGCAGTATCTCCATTCTACCTATTGCCGCAGCACCAGCAATAGGATCTACAACTACACCAATAGTGACCGCACTTGTAGTAGATCTTGCCATTCCCTGAGCACATGCTAAATGGGATAAGAAAGATAAATATGCATATCATCTAATCAAGGAGAATGTGCAAGATATCATGCTAGGACAGCTCAACAGAGTCAAGACATCGAAAGAAGCATGGGATATGTTCGCAACTCTCTATGAGTCTAAGAACACTTCTAGGATTCTCACACTAAGAAACCAAATAAACTAGAGTTTTCACAATAGTAATGAAACCGATCATGCTTACATACTCAAGATCAAGGACTACAACAATCAACTCGCAACAGCAGCAAGAGAGACCATGAATCTCATAGAAATGGATCAAGTCATCTTGAATGGACTAGGAGAGGGATATGAGAATCTAGTCTAGAGTATTGCCATTCAATGGCAAATTTTGACACTGGAAGAGCTCCAATCAGTTATACTTGGTGAAGAACTCAGAACGCAAGCCATTTACACACCCAAAGGTCATTCCAATGATCAAGCATTCAGAGCTTTAGATAGAAGTAGAGGCAGAGGAAAAGGTTGAGGTAGATCATTCAGCAAAGTGGTGATCATCAGCAACAAGTCAGCATTAAAGTAAGAATCAGCATCAACATCATCCTCAACAACATCAGCATTAGCAAAGAGGAAATCATTCCAAGCGAGGAAGATTCCAAGGACGAGGGAATGCATCCACCAATGTGTCAAACATCCAGTGCAACTACTATCATAAGTTTGGACACTATGAAAGAGATTGTCACAAGAAGAAGTACGTGACCAAGTTTGTCAATCCAGCAGCAGTCAAGGGAATTTCTCAGGAAGAGGAAATTATCGTGGTGGAAATTCTAGTCACAATCATTATGCCAATAAACTTGAGAATGTGTTCCTTGCAAGCAAGGATATGCAGAAGACTAAAACAGTGTGCCTTGACATTGGTTGCAATCTGAAAGGGAAATTCAGTTATCAAGTCAATCAAGCAAATCAAGATCCTTGGTACATCAACAGCGGTGCATCATCTCATATGACAAAGCATCAGGAATGGTTCACAAAGATGAAACTATTAGAAGGACATAAGAATGTCATCTACATGGCAGATGATATACTGAATCTAGTTCAAGGGAAAGGCATTATCCCTATGAACAATTTCACTAGTACGAAAGGATTGGTGAAAGATGTACTCTATGTTTTGAAACTCAGCAAGAACCTCTTATCAGTTGGTATGACGGAACACAACTATCGAGTCATCTTTGATGGAGATGAATGCACTATCAGAGACAAATCCAGAGAATATCAGCTAGTAGGAAAAGCAATCAAGGAAGGACGCTTGTTCAGAATGCTAGCTTCAATACCAGATTTGCATGCCATGTCAGCTCAACCGCAACAAATGCCACTTTTCACAAAATGGCATCAGAGATATGGACATGTCAATTTCAAAAGATTAATACAGCTTAGAAATCAGAATATGGCAATTGGAATTCCTAAGCTTCAGTTTCTTGGAAAAGTTTACAAAGCATGTTGCTTCGGCAAAAAAAAGCGAACCAACTTTGGTAGAAGCACCTCTCAAGCTAGAGGTATTCTTGATTTGATTCATACAGATGTATGGGGTTATGCCTAGACCCGCAACATCAATGGTTCACTTTACTAGTTGACTTTCATCAACGACCATAGTAGATATTGTTGGGTATACTTTATGAAAGATAAATCTGAAGTCTTTCCTAGATTTCAAGAATTCAAAGCCATGGTTGAAAACCAGACAGGCAGAAAGATCAAAGTCATGAGATCAAATAGAGGAGGTGAATACATGTCTTCAGCATTCATGAACGTTTGCAGAAGTAATGGAATTCGAAGACAATTCAATTGTGCAGATACTCCTTAGTAGAATGCAAGAGCCGAAAGGAAGAATGGTAGTCTAGAAGACAGTGCTAGAGCAATGCTTAGTGAGAAGCATCTTCAGTAGGCAGAAGCAATAGCCACTAAAATTACTTGCTTAATCGGCTTTCGACCAAACCGATTCATGGTATGAAACCTTATGAAGCATTCACTGGACACAAGCCATCCATTTGGCATCTCCACATATTTGGTTGCATAGCAAATTCCCACATACATGATGATCATCGTAGAAAATGTGAAGTCACGTAAATGCATCATGGTTGGATACAGTGAAGAAAGCAAAGCATACAAGTTGTATGATCCCATCAACCGAAAGGTCATTATCTCTAGAGATGTAATCTTTGATGAGGAATCAGAATGGAAAACCTCAAATACATAGGAGATAAACACATTGATTACACAGTCATCTATAGAAAAGGTTGATGAAGAAGAGCAAGAATTGCCAGAAGCACTCCAAGAAGAGCCATAGCAACTCAGATGGTCTACTAGGGAAAGCAGACCTCCGGCCAGATTAACATATACTCAGAAAGGCAAAGCAATTGAGATTAAAACTGCCAACTATGCTCTTATGACTACCATCATGGCTACAGAAGAGCCAGTGTACTTCGAAGATGTAGTTGACAAGCCAGAATGGCAAACTGCGATGAATGAAGAAATGGAAGCTTTTTACAAGAATAATACTTGGGAATTATGCGACCTTCCACCAAGAAAGAAGGCCATAGCAAACAAATGGCTATACAAAGTGAAGTACAATCCAGATGGAAGCATTGAAATATACAAAGCCAGACTAGTTGCAAAAGGATTTGCATAGCAATATGGTCAAGACTTCAATGAGACTTATGCTCTAGTAGCAAAGATGGGGGAAGGGCAAGAAGTGAGTCTTTTGAGCGAGTTTTTTTTGGCAACCATCATGTTTTGTTCCACCTATTCCACTTATGACATCTCTCTCTCTCTCTCTCTCTCTCTCTCTCTCTCACACACACACACACACACACACACACACACACACACACGCACGCACGCACGCACGCACGCACGCACGCACACACACACAAAAACAATATTCTTTTTGTCTCTCTTCTCTCTTCGTCCTCCTTGTCCTCATTGCAACCCTCTATCTCCGTCTATGTCTAACTCTATCACATCTCTCTCTACCCCCACGCAATGTTCTCTCTTTCTCTCTCTCCCTCTCTCTCTCTCTCACACACACACACACACATACACATCCTCAACAAGCTTATATGGTACACAATTTGTAAACAGAAATGCCCTGAATTTCATTTTTATAGCTTCCCAATTTCATCCACTCGAGGTTCCAATACTCTCTCTCTCTCTCTCTTGATGGGATATCTCAAGGTGTATGCCTCAGGCACACCTTGGTTTCTATGTGTGAGTGCTAGAGGCACAGTTAGGTGCCCATAAGCACAGTTAGGTGGTGGAGAGCCACATAGGATGATTGAGAGAATCTAGGAGCAGATTGAGGAGATGATTGTGGAGCTCTGAAGTCATCAGTGATGTCAGTGAGCATGTATGAGGTGCCTACTTAAGGACCTCACTCTTCTTCATTCTACAAGCAAGTAATGCAAGTATTCTGAGTTTGTGTCCACTCTTTCCTTTCCTTTCAGCTTACCAACATGGTATCAGAGCCCTTTGATCCCCCTTGAGCCCATTTCTATCACATCATCTTCTTCTTCTTCATGTTCTTCTTCTCCATTTTCCTCTTTCTTCCCAAAATCTTTGAGAGCTTGGTTCTCCACCTACAAACGACCATTGCCCAAACCCTCTGAGCTGGAAACTCCTCTAGTATAGGTGAACTTCCACCTGCAAGCAATTGAAGAAAAAACGTCTGTGGTGGCTGCCATTCCCCAAACAACGCATTTTTCGCCATTTCTTCTACTGCTCACTGCCTGCTCCGCCATTGCCTGAGCCCTCTTAGGAGTAGATGGGCGACCTCAAGACAAATATTTTGAGCCATTTTTCAGCTCATTTGGTCCAGTAACGAGGGAGAAATCGTCAAAACTCAGGTTCAGCCTGTAGCAACTCTCCCGGGTAAAAGTGCGCACCATTTCGTCCAACCTCTGTGCTGGACCCTCTCTTGTATATGAGCTTTCTTTTGCTTCAGAAAGCCCTCTTTTCCTTGCTTTGAAGAGTGAGCTACAAGCCCTCCAAGTTCAGCCTTTTAGTTTTGACAGTTTGGACAAGTTTTTGAAGATGATGCTACATAAAATGTTACTCTAGCATTTTTAGTTTTTTGAAACTTTCAATAACTTCAGTACAAGTGTGGCTTCAGTTTTGTTTTGAATTGCTAGACCTGGTTTTGATTGGAAATTATTCATTTTAGCCACTTCTATGAAGCATGTAAGAAGAAGCATCATTGATTGAATATTGGTCACTAGTCTTTGCTACATCAAGTGCTCATATTTTGGAAGTCTTTCAGTTATTTTTTGCCTTGTAAGAGAGATAGACACTGCCCAATATCTGGGTTAGACCCTCTCATGGCTACCCTATTGAATCTAGAGAAGTTCAATGGAAAGGGCTTCCACACATGGCAGATGAAGGTGAAATTTGCATTGATGAGGGAGAACTTATGGCGACTTGTCAAACCTACTCCTACCGCTTCTTCTACGGCCTCCAATGCTGGAGAATCCTCAACTCCGACACGACCGGCAAGGGATCCAGCTAGAGAAGAAAAAGCATATGGTATCATTGCTCTTGCTTTAGGAGATGATTATATTCACCATATCTCTGACTTGGAGTCTCCTTCAGAAGCTTGACATGATTTTTGGTGCTAGCTCTCACATCTCTAAATTATCACTTAAAATCTCTTTCTTTGAATTGAAGATGGTTAGTGGCACTACTTTGGCAGCTCATGTCAACTATATGCGGAGTCTTATGACTCAATTAGCTTCTATCAATTCTCCTATTACTCCAGATGATGCTATGGCAGTGTTACTTAAGAGTATGCCTGAAGACTATGATCACATAGTTACCACTTTAAAAAATCTTCCTAATCCTAATCTTGAAGGTATTATCTCTGCTCTCCAAGAATAAGAAAGGCATATGGAGCTCAGGAAAGGCAATGACACTGTTTATGCTGTAAAAGTCCAGAAGGGCAAGTATACCCCTTGCAATCACTGTGGAAAGACAAATCACCTTTCAAAGGACTGCTTCAAAATTAATCCATGCAAGCACTGTGGCAAGAACAACCATAATGAGAAGTTTTGCAGAGCCAAAGCAAAGACAGAAAATGCAAATCTACTTTCAGTTGATGAGCCTCCACAAGATGAGGCATCCTTTGAAGATTATGCATTTTAAAACATCTCTATGTATGCTCCAGATTTCTCTTTTTATGTCAAGGTACTCAGCCTGGATAGTCCTCCAAAATGAATGAAATAAACTATTGTGTTTTGTGTGTTTTGTAAACACCTCTGGTCACCTTATGATGTAGGCCATGTGTATGTTTTGCTCCATGGTACCTCCTGCAGACATTGTGTGCATGTACATGCAGGGGAGATAACCATTGGAAGGTCTTTTTGTATCCCTTTTATTTACCTTACACCCAAGGGAACCCTTGCTAGCATGAGAACCTAGCCATAGATTTATCCTTGACCACCATGAGATGGCATGAGAAACTATGAGACTAGATGTATTCTTGACATAGCCTGAGGCATTCCCTTGAGGGGGGGTTTGATGGGATATCTCAAGGTGTATGCCTCAGGCACACCTTGGTTTCTATGTGTGAGTGCTAGAGGCACAGTTAGGTGCCCATAAGCACAGTTAGGTGGTGGAGAGCCACATAGGATGATTGAGAGAATCGAGGAGTAGATTGAGGAGATGATTGTGGAGCTCTGAAGTCATCAGTGATGTCAGTGAGCATGTATGAGGTGCCTACTTAAGGACCTCACTCTTCTTCATTCTAATGCAAGTATTCTGAGTTTGTGTCCACTCTTTCCTTTCCTTTCAGCTTACCAACATCTCTCTCTCTCTCTCTCTCTCTCTCTCTCTCTCTCTCTCTCTCCCCACCTTTTTTACCCATGATAATTTGCCTTTTTTTCCCACCATTTTGGGTAAATTTTTAGTCAAAAAAGTATAGAGACAATGGATTCTAGTCTACATCTTGCAAGTCTCATCTCAGAATTGAAATTCCAAAATTCAAACAACAAGAAGGCTAGGTTGCAAGCCACCACCCAAATGAACACAAAATACAAAAATGAGAAATTCAATTATAATCAATCATCATATAGGTATCCTGATAGAACTTTGATACATCATAAAACAAACAGACATCAAGATGGTAATTGAAATGAAATTTGATACATCATAAGAAAAACATCAAGATGGTAACTAAAATGAAGGTCTCAAGTCACATGCCAAGAATCAGCCAACGATGACAGAGCAAGATACCTCACTAAGCTTGCTGCTTCTTTTTTCCCTTCTTATTGGGTGGAGATTCACAATTTGGCTTGCCCTACTATGCCTTCTTGTTTGGTGGAGATCCACAACTTGACTCCCCTAGCTTTACCTTCTTATTGGGTGGAGGTTCATCAACAATGTCTCCATGCATTGCCCTCCGCCTTCTCCTCCTTAATAGTTTCATTAGGCAAGCACATCTGATCTACCCACATGTGAGAAAATGGGACATTCTCATAATCTACATGCCAATGTTCCCTTCACAAATAGACACAAAGCAATAGAATTGCATAGGTTGCAAGCACAAGGGCCATTAAATGTGGTACGTGTTGTCTGGCGGAGACACACTTGTCATGGGGATGTTGGAAGTGTGCTGACGGAGCTCCTAACCCCCATGCTTTTCCTTGTGGGAGTCTTGTGCAGATGAAGGTGAAGGGGAATTGTGGCAAACACCAAAGGCAAAAAAGAGAGCAAGCAAACCTCCATCTCAACACATGAGTAAGAAGAGAGCTTGTATTTCTCAAAGGTTGCATACAACAATGAAGACCAAAGGCAACCACTTAGCCTTTCATACATGTCACCTTTTGAAGGTAGGGCCAACCCTATTCCTTGTACCACTCTCTCTGTCTTTTGTTACAACCACTTAGGCCCATATGGTACCAAGGCATATGCTGATTCTCACATCCTTCTCTTTGTCTTCAAAGGGTCTTCAAATGGCTCTTGTGTTATCCATATATGGGATCAAAATGGCTCTTGTGTTATCCTTGCCAATTTGGGCAATCCCAGTGACTACTTTGAAACTGAGCCATTTGTGGCTCAAACCGTCCTGGGATTAGCCGTGCTATAGTAAGTGAGTGGAGAGAATCGTCTGGACTACTGCATAGTGCTCCCATTGCTGTGGGGTGATTTGTGTGAAATAAGGCTGGTACTTCCAGAAGTGGGTGGCATGCATGTCCTCAAATGTTCAATGTGATGGCCATGGATATTTTGGACCCGAAGGTATAGGCGCAAGTCTTGGAATTGGGAGGAACCAATGTTCGGGTTGAAGACAATCTGGTTGTTGAGATTGTAAAGTTTATCATTGATTGGATGACTATGGGCGGGGAGATCTCGGAAGAACATCAAGATAAGGTGGTTGAAGTGCACTACTTTGACAACCGTGGGATTGGGTACTAAGTCATAGGTATCATTGAATGACTAAAGGCAAAAGCAAAGTCCTTCTTGCATCATCTCCTTGGGGAAGTTGTACTTAGGGAAGTTTTATATAATGTTGGGATCTTTCTTTTGCAGCTCCCTACCATCATCGTTCCATGGGCTTATAGAGGGGATATAGTTGGTGCTCAAGGGGTGTGCTATGATAATAGCACCAAAATTGCTTCTTCTTCAAAAGTGGTAGGTGCCAATGCGGTTGGAGACTTGCATCCATGTCGGTGAGGGGAATAGGTGCATCTGGAGGTAAGTTGTAGCCACTACAGGTGCACTGCAGGTTGGCTTGCCTCTAATCATTGGACTGAGTGATAAAATTAGTGAGGGGGAAAACTTCCATTATTTCATATAGATGAAGGCGGGAGCCCTCGATCTGGGCCTTCCAGCGATGCATGAGAGCGCTGTCTGATAGGTCCTAGAAGGACTAGATGTTGGGCGCCATTATAGGTCTTATGGTGGTGATGAGGGGGGTACTAGAGGAACATCATCATCAACGTTTGTCATGGGGTCCTCCTCTGCAAGCCCTGTGGTCGAAAGGTTGATCGGCTTGTCAACTAGATTGGCTAGCCGCAACAATGTATTGAGGGCTTCATCTGCTGGTAGGTCGATAGGAGCATTGGAGGACATGGATTGGGAGGTTTCGTGCTATGCAGTGCTAGTTTGGAGGCATTGGAGGAGTACTCGAGCTGGTGTGTGCAGGGAAGGAGAGGGGGGACAGGATTGGCAGGTGGATGACAGGAGTGGGCAGGATTTGTGGGGTGTGTGGGATTGGGGTTATGAATATCCGCAGGTGGAGTTGTGGCATTGAAGATTGAGATGGCTTCTTGACCATCCTCCTCGGTGACAATTTCGGGATATGCTACATGAATCATTTCAAATTTTCTCACCAAGGACTCGTGTGAGTCCTGCAGAGCGTGTAGCACCCTGTTGAGTAAAATAATGATTATGAGGGGGTGGTAGGTCATGGAGTGATAGGTAGCTAAATGGCTTTGAGTTTGAACTGCCAAAGCATGGCCATAGGTCTGCATCTAGTCAACGTCGGCTTGTATGCTTTCGGTAGTAAAGACCCATGGGTTCAGTTCTTTAGGCTTGGCTAGTTGCATCATTGTCCTATGGATAATTGGTGGACTTAGTGATTATTCGACACCATGCTTGGAAGTTTAAGAGAATGGGGTGGGTGGTTAGAGTCTGAAGATTGGAGGGGCAGACTAGAGATAAGCTAGTAGCGGGCTGAAGATCTAGTGAGAAGTAGGACATAGCTAGAATGGGGAGACAATGGTTGGGATTTCAACGAAGGATAGTAGGGAGTGTGTTGGGCAGGAGAGGCAGTGAGATTGATGTGGAAGATAAGATTTTGTGTGCGAAGTGCATCAAAGTGCATCTGTAGGGTGTACCACTTGACATATGCCAACATTAGATTCCCTTGATACTAGATGCTAACCAATTTTCTAGCAAAGGTACCGAATGAATCCTAACTATGCTAAATAGGTAAAAGCTAAACTCAATCAACTATTTTGAACTGGGTTCATTGCATTAACCATAGTGATTGGTTATTCTTGATTATTGTGGTGCCCGAGAAAATTGGCAAGCTATGTACATATGTTGATTATCAAAAGTTAAATGCTCAAACTATTCTAGATCCATTTCCAATTCCTTTCTCAAAATGGTATTCTTGGCCAAGTTGTAGGATAGGAGATGTACTCATTTGTGGATGGTCACAATGAATTTTCAATTGCACCAGAAGATGAGTCCAAATGAAATGGGGTGTTTATGCCATTAAGGTTATGCCATTTGGATTTCAAAGTGCTCCATCAATATGTCAAAGTTTCATGATGGAAGCTTTTCAAGATTATTTGACCAGGGTCATTTTCATTTATTTGGATGATTTTTGTGTCTAGTCAATAGCATTAGGACATATCTACTACCTTGAAAAAGTTTTAGACCAATGTAGGCAATCAAGAATCAGTTTAGATCTAGCCAAGAGTAATTTTGTGTGCAATTTGGTGTGTTACTTGGCCAATCATCTCTCAATTTGGAATTTGGACCAAGCCATGCAAAATCAAAGCTACTAAAAAAGATGCCAAAACTAGGAGGTCTCACTTAGTTATGCTCCTTTATTGGTTGCATTAGCTTGCACAAGGCCATCCTTCATGCACAGCGCTATTACAAAAGAGGACAACAACCTTGGATGCCCAAATGCATGGAAGGGTTTTTGTCCCCTCCTTGGCCCTCCTCAACACGGGAAGTTTCATAAAAAATCAAGGCCTAATGACATCAATTGCCTCACCAGAAGGGACAAATTCCAATACTACACGAGTAAAAGATTCACAAGAATTGGGTTACAACAAAGCTCCTGAAATCCCAGGGCTACTATCAAGGAGAGCGATATGTTTGGTTCCCAAAGCTTCCAACAACACAAAATACACAGACTCACGCCACTGGGATTTGTAGGGCGGTGACACAAGAACCTCCGTCAACTCTTGAGGTAGTCCCACAAGAACCTACCCTTGGGCCTAGCAAGATGGACCATTCTGTTAGCCCAAGGAGTATCATGATCCCACATATAGTGCAACTCAAGGAGAAAATCACCAAGGTCATCGAGGGAGCAACACAAGAACCGACCCCTAAAAGTGGGGTAGTTACACAAGAACCTTCCTCCAAGCCCATGTGAACACCTTCGAAAGTCACCATACTCAGGGTAGCACCTGCACTGTTGCCCAAGCCTACTTCTCCTATCAAATCAAAGGCTGCAATACCATAAGAACCTGCCTCCGCTTGGTGTACAACCACACAAGCACCCACACGCCTTGTTCCGAGGGAGGTCCATCAACATGAATGCTGCAGTGCTGATACACATCTGACAACCAGGATGATGAACAAAATTTGCACATGCTCCACCTAGCTGTTGACGAGGTATGATGCTGTTCGGAATTCAACTCCATTGCATTCCATATAATCGACCCTTCATTTGCACAATCAACAAGTCCATGTCATATCACCCTATGACAAGTGTAGAACAAAGAAATGATGTGTGGTATGTTGACTCAGGTGCATCAAACCACATGACAGGTCATGTAGAATGGATGCAGGATGCAAGGGAAATGGAAAGACCAGGATTTGTGGAGACTGGTGATGATACTGCACATCCTATTGTGCAGATTGGTAAAATTCCTTTGTCTATGCAGGATGGGAAAAAGAAATACCTGTCAGATGTATTTCATGTCCCAAGTATCACCAAGAACCTGGTTTCTGTTGGTCAAATGGTTGAGCAGGGCTTGCAGGTTAGATTTAATCCTCATGGATGCTTTATTGAGGATATGAAAAATAACAGCCGCTTGATAGCAAAAGGAAAGAAGAAGGGCAGGATGTTTACGTTGGATGCGGACATGCTTGAATTGAGTGCAACAATGTTTGCACATGGGACCGGTGTAGTTGCAGATATTGATATCTGGCATAAATGCATTGGTCATGTTAATGTACAGCGACTTAAATCAATGCAGGCCCAAAATATTGTTGCAGGATTGCCTAAATTCAAGGTTGCAGAAATGCATAAGGTATGTGAAGCCTGTCAATTTGGAAAACAGGCAAGGAAACCATTTCCTAGACATGTTCAAGAGAGTAAGAAGCCATTGGAATAAATCCACTCTGATGTGTGGACTACTAAAGCTGCATCTATTGGAGGCTATCATTATTTTGTCACTTTTATTGATGACTACAGCAGAAAAGTTTAGGTGTATTTTATGAAAAAGAAAATTGAAGTGTTGGGCATTTCAAGGCTTTTTAAGCTATGGTTGAAAAAGAAGCAGGCTTGTAAATAAAATGCCTAAAGTCAGATGGAGGGGGAGAGTACCTCTCAAATGTTTGCAAGGTTCCCGCAGGAGCATGGCATAAAGTAGCAATATTCATGCAGTCATACCCCACAGCAAAATGGACTTGCAAAAAGGAAAAACAGGCATATTGGAGAGGTATCTCGGGCCATGCTGAATGAAAAAGACCTACCAGATTATTATTGGGCTGAAGCAGTTGCTACAGCAGTTTACATAATGAACAGGACTCCTACTACAGCAATACATGGCATGACGTCAGAGGAGATGTATACTGGTAGGAAACCAGATATTTCTCATTTGAAAATTTTTGGTTGCATTGCCTATGTTCATGTGCCAGATTAGTTGAGGTCCAAGTTGGATCCAAAAGCTGAGAAGTGCATCTTTATTGGTTATTCTTTGCAGCAGAAAGGGTATAGATGCTATAACCCTTCTACTCGTAAGTTTACAGTGAGCAGAGATGTTTTTGATGAGATGAGCAGCTGGTATAAACAAGTAAATGTGATTGATGATATAGATGCACAAAATGGTAATGCTGCCCAGAATTTACAGCAGCAATCACAAAATATTAGTGGACCTGGAGTGTCCTCTAGCAGTGGTTCACATACTTCCGCATGGACAGGCAGATTGAGATCAGGAGAATCTCCTCAAAGCAATGTAGATAGTGGTATGCAGGTATCACGAAAAGGAAAAGAGAAGGTAGATCAGCCCATGTTTGATGTGAATGCAGGTCACTCTTATGTGGATGGTGAATCGAATGGCTCAGAATAGAGCATTAATGATGAGTTGGGTATTCCTTCTATTGTTACACCTGGAATAAGGAAGACCAGGGATGTTTTGAGAGCATCTGCAAGTGAGCCTATTTTGCACAAGTCTACGAGAGCTAGGTATCCTATGGATAGGCTGAAATATGATGGATTTACAGCCATTCACTATGCCTATATGGTCAAAGTGATACAAGAACCAGAACCCACTTCTTTTGAGCAAGCCATGGGAAAAGAAAAATGGGAGAAAGCCATGGATGAAGAAATGGATGCCTTCGAAGCAAATGCTACATGGGAATTGGTCCCTTTGCTTAAAGACAAGAATGCAATTGGCTATAAGTGGGTTTATAAGGTGAAGCACAATGCAGATGGTTCTGTGAATAGATACAAGGCAAGATTAGTTGTCAAGGGGTATGCACACACATATGGCATTGATTATGAAGAAACATTCAGTCCGGTTGCAAGGATGGCAACTGTAAGAGCAGTCATTGCTATGGTTGCATCAAAGGGATGGTCTTTACATCAGATGGATGTAAAGAATGACTTCTTGCATGGTGATTTGCAAGAAGAGGTCTTTATGGAGCAGCCAGCAGGTTATGTTCATGTTATGTTCATGCTGTTCATCCTGAGTTTGTTTGCAGAGTTTGTTTGCAGGTTGAAGAAAGCCTTGTATGGCTTGAAGCAAGCACCTAGCATGGTCTAACAAGATAGAAAAATATCTTGTCACTATTTGCTTTCAGATTTCCAAGGCAGATTTCTCACTTTATGTGAGAAAAACAGAGAAAGGAATTATGTTGCTTGTCAGTTATGTTGATGATTTGATCATCATAGGTGATAGTGATGAAGATATTCTTCATGTGAAAATGCTATTGAAGTAGAAGTTTGAGATGAAGGATTTGGGAGAGCTGCGTTATTTCTTGGGCATTGAGGTGATTAGATCACCAAGTGGGATACAGCTCTTGCAGAGGCAGTATGGATTGGACATGCTGTCCAAATATGGGATGACAAGCTGTAAGCCTATTTCAGTTCCTTTAAAGCAGAATGTGAAGCTGAGCATAGATGCAGGTGAGCTTCTGGAAAACGCTACTATGTACAAATGCATAGTAGGAAGTTTGATTTATATGACTATTACCAGGCCAGATTTGAGCTATGCTGTTGGATTGGTAAGTCAATTTATGCAAGCTCCAAGGAAACCACATTTGGATGCGGCTAGATGCATACTCAGGTATGTGAAGTCCACATTGCAGTATGGACTATTTTATGAGACTGGGGTTCATCTACAGTTGCATGGATATGTTGAGATATCAAGCTCTATCCCCGACATATCTCCTGGATGACTATCATTTATGTCACCGCCTATGTTAGTTGTACTCGTGGTGTAGTTAGACTACCACGTATGTTTTGGTTTGGGTTCACATATGAACCACGTATTCTAGGTTTTGACATATAGGGTATTTCCCTCTTCTATTGTATTGTTGTTGTGTGCAAAAGTGAAGAAAGGCTTCACCCTCCAACCTTGTGTCCTCTCTCTTTTGTGTGTTGTGAAGAAAGCTGAACTTGAGTCTCCTATCTCTCTCCCTTATTCTTTACATGGTATCAGAGCCTTGTTCGTGGTAAGGAGCTCAAGAAAGCTAGCCAAGTTTCTGGAGTCCTGGTAAGAGGACCAGTGTAGCTTTCCTATTTCGAGTTTGGGAGCAAATCTCTACAGGTAGCACAGCCAGAAGTGCAGGAGTGCACTGCTTCAGATTGAGAGGCCCTTCGCGGTGCGGCGAGAGCGCAGTATATGCTGCGGGAGAAGGCGAAGCCCTCGGTGACTTTATTTTTCTGATCTGAGGTCGTTTCGGGGCCCGTTTTGAAGGCGGAAGTTCTTCGCAGGCACTCAGAAAAAGGCCCTGTTTTTGCTGTGCGACCACCGCGCGGCTAGTCGGTGGAAAGGTGCCACAGACATTGCATCGTATGCCTATGTGCAGAGATATTGGGAGTTGCAGATTCATGCCTGTTGCCTGTTGATGCAAAATCGTCACGAGGAAGTGACTGTGTGGTGAAATACCACTTTCGTCAGTGTTGCAGATCTGCCCCTGTGAGGCTCTTTGCAGAAGTTTTGCTATTTGCCCTTCTGAGGCATTTGCTGTGTTTACAGGTTGCTGTTGCATTTCGTGATTTGTAAAATGTCTGAGAATCTGTCTACCATTGTCAGTGAGAAGCTTGACAAGAACAACTTCCAAGCATGGAAGTTCAGGATGACAAACTTCTTTATGGGAAAGGGAGTTTGGGATTACATCAGTGGTGAAACTGCAGAACCAGTTTTGGGTGCTGCTCCCACTCCTGCTGAATTGAAGGCCTTTAAAGAATGGCATGAAAAAGCCAGAAAATGCCTATATTGGCTGTCCGTTAGCATTTCAGATTCTATGATTGTGCATATACAGGATCTAGAGACGCCTAAGGAGGCATGGGATACATTGGTGAAGCTGTATAGCACAAATACCAAAGCACGGAAGATGCAGCTAAAGCAGGAGTTGCACAATGTGCAAAGGAAAAATATGAATATAAATGAGTATTCCTTGAAGGTGAAAGGCCTTGCAGATTCTCTTGCCTCCATTGGAGCACCTGTTGATGATGAGGACTTAGTGTCCGTGACCTTGAATGGTCTTGGGAAAGATTATGCACAATTTCGGACATCCATTGGAGTCCGTGAAACATTTCCTGATTTTCAGGAACTTATTGCTCTCTTGCTGAGTGAAGAGCAAAGGAATGGTGGTTCAGCCACCTCAACTTCTCAAGAGACTGCTTTCTACTCGAATACAGGTAGAGGCAGGGGTAGAGGAAGAGGCCGTTCTGGTGGCCGTGCAGGAAATCAGAACCAACAGCAACAACAGGAAAACCAGTCCTATGGAGGAGGACGTGGTAGTTCTAGAGGCGGGGGGAGCCAAAGAGGCCGTGGTTCATGGCAAAGGAACCAGCAAGTAAATAGCAGCACAGAATGCTATTATTGTGGAAAGCCTGGACACAAGGAGAATACATGCTATAAAAAACAAAATGACATCAAAAGTGGGAAGTTGCAGCAAAGCAACTATGCATCATCAAGTGGGCATGGTGACGACAGAAATGAGCACCTTTTTGTGATGCAGCATATGGTTAACTCCATGTTAGGAGATGCTGCAGCTTGCAATGATGTTTGGTATGTTGATTCAGGTGCCTCTAACCACATGACCAGTCATGGTGAGTGGTTTCATGATGTCAGAAATTTGGATAAGCCAGGTTATGTTGAAACAGGTGATGATACTGCGCACCCAATTACGCAGGTTGGTAAAGTGCCATTGGCTATGCAGGATGGCAAAACAAAGTACTTGGCAGATGTACTTCATGTTTCAAAAATCACTAAGAACCTGGTTTCAGTTGGCCAGATGGTTGAGCAAGGTCTGCAGGTTAGATTTAATCCTGATGGATGCTTCGTTGAGGACTTGAAAAATAAGTGCCGCTTGGTTGCGAAAGGCAACAAAAATGGCAGAATGTTCACCTTGGATGTTGATATGCCTGAGGTGAAAGCTGCTATGTTTGCGCATGGGAGAGGTGTCATTGCAGATATTGAGATATGGCACAAGCGCATTGGGCACGTGAATATACAAAGGCTGAAATCTATGCAAACGAAAAACATTGTTGCAGGTTTGCCTAAATTCAGAGTTGAGGGAATGCAAAAGGTATGTGAAGCATGCCAAATGGGTAAGCAGGCTAGACATGCATTTCCCAAAAATGCTAAGGTGAGCAGAAGACCTTTGGAAGTGATCCATTCAGATGTTTGGACAACCAAAGCTGCTTCTATTGGTGGATGCCATTATTATGTGACGTTTATTGATGACTACACTAGGAAGGTGTGGATTTATTTTATGAAGCACAAAAGTGAAGTGTTCAGCCATTTCAAGGCTTTTAAGGCCATGGTTGAAAAAGAGAAAGGTGTGCATATTAAAGTGCTAAGATCTGATGGAGGGGGAGAGTACTTTTCAGAAGAATTTTGTGAATATCTGAAAGAACAGGGAATTCAAAGGAAGTACTCATGCAGGTCTACCCCTCAGCAGAATGGGGTTGCAGAAAGGAAGAACAGGCATATTGCAGAAGTAGGACGGGCGATCCTAAATGAGAAAAACATGCCTGATTATTTTTGGGCTGAAGCAGTAGCAACTGCTGTTTATATTATGAACAGAACCCCCACTGCAGCTGTCCATGGCATGACGCCTGAAGAAATGTATACAGGCCAAAAACCAGATATTTCTCACTTGAAGGTATTTGGTTGCATAGCTTATGTTCATGTTCCTGATGAGAAGAGAACAAAGCTGGATCCAAAGGCAGAAAAATGCATCTTTATTGGATATGCTCAGCACCAGAAAGGGTATCGCTGTTATAACCCTTCCACCCGCAAAATGCAAGTGAGCAGAGATGTTGTTTTTGATGAAATGAGCAGCTGGTATGCACCAACTGTTATGGTAGGAGATGCAGATGCAGGAAATGGGAATGCTGCAATAAATGCAGAGCAGCAATCTCAAGCCTTGAGTGGACCCAGAGAGTCCTCTACTAGTGGATTCAATGCATGGACAGGGAGATTGAGATCTAGTGAATCGTCACATGGCAGTCCTGATAGTGTTGTGCAGGTATCACATAAGGGAAAAGAAAAAGTGGACCATACTCCAGTGTTTGATGTGTCTGCTGGTAGCTCTCATGTTGATGGAGAGTCAAGCGGCTCTGAAATGAGCCTTGATGAGGAACTTGGGATTCCTTCTGTTGTTACACCTGGTGCAAGGAAAGCAGGCATGATTTAAAGACGCCTGCAACTGATCCAGTTGTACGGAGGTCCACTCGTATTAAGTATCCAGTTGACAGGCTGAGATATGATGGGTATACAGCACATCACTATGCTTATATGGTCAAGGTTCTAGAGGAGTCAGAGCCCACATGTTTTGAGGATGCAGCAGGGCATAAAAACTGGGAAGCAGCTATGGATGAAGAGATGGCTGCCTTGGATGCAAACCACACTTGGGATTTGATGCCTTTGCCTCATGATAAGAAGGCTATTGGCTGCAAGTGGGTTTACAAAGTAAAGCACAATGCTGATGGTTCTGTTAGCAGGTACAAGGCAAGATTGGTTGCCAAAGGTTTTGCACAGACATATGGAATTGACTATGAGGAAACTTTCAGCCCAGTTGCAAGGATGGCAACCGTGAGAGCAGTAATTGCTATGGCTGCTGCAAAGGGATGGTCTTTGCATCAGATGGATGTGAAAAATGCCTTCTTGCATGGTGATTTGCAGGAAGAGGTTTATATGATGCAGCCAGAAGGTTATGAGGATAAAGCACACCCCGATTTTGTATGCAGGTTGCGCAAAGCCTTGTATGGCTTAAAACAGGCGCCGAGGGCATGGTCAGACAAGATAGGGCAATATCTTGTCACTATTGGATTTCAGATTTCCAATTCAGATTTTTCACTTTATGTGAAAAGGACAAACAGAGGGATTGTGCTTATAGTCATCTATGTTGATGACTTGATTATTACAGGTGATAGTGATGCAGACATTAATGAAGTGAAGCTGCTGTTGAAGCAGAAATTTGAGATGAAGGATTTGGGAGAGCTGCGTTACTTCTTGGGCATTGAGGTTATTAGATCCCCGAGTGGGATATGGCTATTGCAAAGGCAATACGGTTTGGACATGCTGTCCAAATATGGGATGACAGGCTGTAAGCCTATCTCTGTTCCATTGGAGCAGAATGTGAAGCTCAATGCAGAGTCAGGTGAGCTTCTTGAAGATATTACTATGTACAGGCGCATAGTAGGTAGCTTGATTTACATGACTATAACCAGACCAGATTTGAGCTATGCTGTGGGGCTGGTGAGTCAGTTTATGCAGGCACCGAGGAAGCCACATTTGGATGCGGCTAGGCGCATACTGCGGTATGTGAAGTCCACATTGCATTATGGACTGTTCTATGAAGCTGGGTGTGCATTACAGGTACATGGATACACAGATGCTGACTGGGCTGGTAGTGTCTCAGACAGGAGATCTACTAGTGGTTTTATGTTTTCCCTTGGGAGTGGTGCCATCAGTTGGAGCAGCAAGAAGCAGCCAACAGTTGCCTTGTCGAGCACAGAGGCTGAGTACAGGGGTGCAGCAATGGCTGCATGTGAGGTAGCTTGGTTACGGAAGCTACTTGCAGATATGGGACAGTCAGTTCATGCAGCAGTTGTCATTCATTGTGACAACATTAGCAGCATCATGCTTGCTAATAACCCAGTTTATCATGCTAGAACGAAGCACATTGAGGTGCATTATCACTTTGTGAGAGAGAAGGTTCTAGCTGGTGAGATTGATCTTGTCTATGTCAGCACTGAGGAGCAGGTGGCTGATATCTTTACGAAGGCATTGGGTACCGAGAAGCTTCGCAGATTTAGGAGCTTGCTTGGTGTACGTGAGATGGATTTGAGCTTGAGGGGGAGTGTTGAGATATCAAGCTCTATCCCCGACAATAAGCTTGTGCATGGCAATGTTTTAGTACAATCAAGCTCTTTGGTTTATGCCTTCTAACCCATACCACAAACCTAGTTTGAGTTCTTCTCCTCTCTGATAGAGTTCTAATAAGGCCGGGACTCAATAGGTGAGATAGGACACTTGTTTGAGCAAAGTGTTCATTGTCTTGGTCTTGGACTTTTGGTGTTGGTTGCTTGGAAATAGCTCCATGGGACCTCTATGATGAGCCTTAGTTGTGGTACCTAAGCTCCTGGCTTCATTGTAGTTTTGAGCCCTAATCATGTGTCTTGATTCACACCTTTGTCTCGTGGGTAGATCTTATTATTTTTTATTGGTCTAAGGCACATCCTATCTCAAAACTAGATACTTGCCTAGTAGGTCAATGTTTGTTCTCATCGCTTAGCTTATAGATGGGTTCACTAGATTTAGGATCTTATCTCTTGATCAACAATTGCTCAAAGTCAACATGTCATCGTCTTGAGGATTCTGCCATGTGTGTCACCTCATGTCATCATCTACATGTCTCCAAAACTAGTACTCTTTGAGTGTCGGTCAAGTAGTCAAATGCTATCTCACCATGCAGGAAGCTAGGTTGTCACCATCCTTAATCTCTGAATTTCCAAGTTCCCTCTACTACTCGTAATCATGTATCCAATTCTAGTTCAAACACCATTCTAGACATGTTGGTCCATGTTCTACCAGTTTCTACGGCCACGGTGTAGGTGTTCTTCTCTCTTGGCTACAAATGTTTGGCATTTTCTAAGCATATGTCAAACATGAGATGAGACTTGAAGAGCCTTGAGGATTTCCTAGTAACACTCTTTTGTTTAGACACCAGTTGTCAAACAGGTCTTCAAAGCCTTCAAAACGTCTTCAGCCACTCAAAGATATCTCTTATAATAATGAATTGGGCCAAGCAACCACCATAGCTCATTGTCTATCAACATGAATTGTCACTCTCAATGTTTGTGCTCTTGTCTAAGGACTTCTAGTCTCAATCCACTCAATTCCCTGCTCATACTTTTAGTACATCACTACCCTACAAGCTCACCAAATATTGACAATATTTTTTTTCACCCCTCATTGGCCCATTTACCTAGTGCTAAAAAGAAATGATGCCAATTCTTAGTGAAGATGTCCTATCTTGCACTCACTAGATGCCTAAGTGGAGTTGTCAAGAAGAACATGGGCAAAACCATATGGAGATGCATGGAAGAGTAAACTAGAATAATGGACAAAGTAACATAAAATGCATATAGACCAAACATTACTCTTTATTACATCAAAGAAGGGGCCTTGGTCTATTACAAGTAGCAACAACTGCAAGGTGGTTATTGTGCAACAATCAGTGTCATGCTCACCTTGATCTAGGATGCAAACCTCTATTAGTGCCATAGGTCTCAACTCATAATTACCTAGTAAAAGGGTTAGTTGTAGAGTGAGTATAAGCTACAAGATTCATTACCTAATGTAGTCCGAGTTGCAGAGTGAGTACGAGATATAGGAATCCTTACCTAAATAATGTAAGGCTTTCTATCTGAGTCAATTGTTTAGTAAGTCGTGCTCCTAAATTCCTTCCAAAATCTACTACATCTACAAACTTGGATTGAACCCTTTGCTATATTCTTGTTGCTCAACCTTGCGACTAGGGTGTTACCTGCTTGGTCATTGGAACTTATATTGGTAATTGGTTACCCTGAGTCAACGCTATATAAAACACATAGATGAAATTTTGTGGGGAAGTCAACCGATAAATTGTAGTGCATGATATTATGAAGGAGAAACCTATGCTAGGCAGTAATAGCACATGATTATAAACATTAAAATCTCCATATATGATGACATGAAAAACTAGCAGAAAAATCTACAAACCACAAGCTATAGTTCTCCCATCTCTTCATTTGATAAGATTCATATACCAAAAAACAAGCCAGGGTTGGTTAGACAAGCCAAGAATTAGCAAACATGGCTCTAATACCATGTTTTTAATGGAAGAGAAACAGACGCAATATGCTCCCAAGGAATTGTTTTTTAGACTTGTATTTCACCACCAACTACTTTGTTTGCATGTTGTTTGTTAACACCACCAAATGGTGTTTATTAACACCTTAAGAAGTAAAATACCGATGTTGTGCCCAAACGGTGTTTATTAACACCACCAAATATGTGATTTTCAAACTCTGCCACACTACCAAATGGTATGTTGCGGTTCTTATACTGATGTATTGGCATGTATATGTCACCTACCATTGCCATCTGCATAGGATGGGTGTTGCTACTTGTAGACCCTTTAGTGCTTGGAATGCTTTGGAAAAGTCTTTATTCCATAGGAAAATTACCTCCTTTTTGGTGAGCTTGAAAAGTGGCACTCAAAACCCTAGTGAAGTCCTTGATGAATCTCCTATAGAATCTAAATGAAGCTAATGACACAACTCAGCTG
Organism: Dipteris shenzhenensis; assembly: GCF_047967505.1. Taxonomy (NCBI): domain Eukaryota; kingdom Viridiplantae; phylum Streptophyta; class Polypodiopsida; order Gleicheniales; family Dipteridaceae; genus Dipteris; species Dipteris shenzhenensis. The sequence goes on from NC_141620.1 coordinate 50,731,816, forward strand.
GGTTCTAGTATTTTCTTTATACCCTCTATCATTGATTGCTTATTTCTAATCCCACCTTTGGAGGTAACATGCTCGTGAAAAATTCTAGATCCTACATAGAAGACACACTTTAAGGATATAGCTATTTCTAAACATTTTTTGAAGACTTTTTCTAAGAAACAGAGATGACTATCTTCTTTCATGTACACATAAAAATCATCTAAGTAATTAGATAGAGAAAACACTTTACATGAATATGCACCCCACTTGGTAATGAAGACCATCTTTTGTTAGTCTTTTAGCATTAACAATACTTGTTTGTATCCATTGTATGCATCCATGGATGAGTATTGCTCATGGTATGCTACTCGGTCCAAGATGTTATCTATGAAGGGAATATGGAATGGGTTCATTATGTGTGGGCATTCAACAATTTGTAGCATCATATTAGATAGAGTGGGACAAAAGTTGTATTTTGAGAATTTGGAAATTGGGTGGGTTTCATTAAATTTGGGGAAGGTTTCATTAAATTTGGGAAAATTTTCATTGATTGTGGGAAATTTTATCAATCTGGAGAATTAAGCCAATATTGAAAATTTTGTTAATATTTAGAAATTCCAATGATTAGGAAAAGTTCATTGGTTGTGAAATCTTTCATCTTGGCAAAACTAGATGGTCGAGTAGATTACCTAGTCTGCTATGCAAGTCAAATGATGATATCCCTTGAGTGCAATCATAGTAAACTTAGTGCAACACTCTTGGCATGGTCTATAGCATCCAAAAGTTTAGGCATTACTTACTTGACAACCATTTATATGTGGGGGTTAAAGGCCACTGTACTTTAACCTCGGTTATGTACAATACTCAAACACATATATATATGGATGACATAGAAGATTAGGGTGTTTTGCACCCACTAAAACTCATGTGACTCTCTCTTCTGGCTCTCCCTCTCTCTCTCTCACCTTTCTTCCATTCCGCCTTTATTGTTGAGATCTCTCAACTGGTATCAGAGTGCGGGTGTTCTAGTTGAGCCCAGGTGTGAGCTTGGAGACCGTAGTTTGTTGCTACAACTCTGTGGGAAGAAGGAGAAGCTCTATTGGGTGTCTTTACCTACATCCATATGTGTAGAGACCTTGTAGAAACCTTTGGAAAGTTCTCTGAGTGGTTTTTTATAAGCCAGCAAGTGGTTTTGGAGGCATAAAGATAGTCTATTTTAGACCTGAGAGTCTTGTGATGAAGATATCTTTCTATAGAAGCTGAATCTCGACCTAAGATCTAAAGCAAAGTTGTAGAAGACTTTGAGTACTTCATTTTTCATTTTTACATCCGAGTTTTCAGTGAAAAGTTAGAGCTCCTACAAAAAGTGACAAAATTCAATTTCCTGCACGGATTTCGTGTGTTGGATCTCCATATCCAGGCCACCATTTGTAGTTTAGACACTTCTAGTGGATTCACAGCAGTCTAAAACTTCTACCTGAGAAGCTACTTTGGATTCTGTGAAGTTCTAAAGCTGTAGTGAAGCTCTGTCTACTCCAACATCTTCATTCCATCATTTCTTGTGTGAGTGGAAACTCAACATCTGAGCCTCCATTTGGAGAGCTGTCTGTCCTGTTGGATCAGGGACTACCTGAAACATATGTCTACAAAGCTACTTGCTATTCCGTGAAGAATTGAGGGAGTTGTGATTCTCTATGTTTTTATGTCATCTCTTTGAAGGAATTTCTCAAAGTTTCCAAGACCTTCTCATTGATTGCCATGTGGCATTTTGGCTAAGGTTAAGTTTCCTAAGGTTCATTTTTTGCAAGTAAATGCAAGGGTTGACTGGCTCTTACTCCATCCTTGGATGAGATTTTGGAGTTGTGATAGAAGAGACATATTTGCAGATTGTCTTGCTGAGTTTGATTATGCAATGACGTCCATGTTTTGAGACATCCCATATTCTATTTTCACTAATGGTCATTACCGTGGGGTTGTGATTTCTTGGATATACCTTATGCAGATCACTCTGGTTGTAGTCTGAGCCGTGTGCGCTCATTTGTGGTTTGCATTGGGTTGCAGTGGATGCTTTTTAGGCCATTTGGATGCATTGCGATCCTTGTTGGATGCGCTGATAGGCCCAGATTGCCTTGTGGGATGCTTTATTGATGGACGTTTAGCACACAGATGCTATTTTATGCTGAGGGACAGCTTTGACATATTGTGGTTGTACAGGTTGCGCTGTGATCTTTTGGATGAGACATTATTGATGCTTATGCCCATGGACGGTGTTTATGCTTGAGGCACTTGGCTCTTATTGGCATTATATTTGCCAATGTTTTGTCATTGTGGGTTGACATTTTCTTTTGGGCCAGATTTGCTCATATGGATGCATAGTATATGCACATGAGTTAGATGCATTCTTTGATGCTTTGAGCCTTGAGTTTTGGTAACACGATCCTTCATTAAGGCATACATATTGGGCGCATCTAGTATTTGGTGTGATTCCTCTCTTGTAGGTACTAGCATTTGGGATTTTGTTTCATTTACATCATGGCATCCTCTTCCATGTCTGAAAAGGAGTTTTTCAGCATTAAAAAGTTTGATGGGACAAACTTTTCTGTGGAAAGAATAGATAAAGGATGTGCTTATTCAAAAGAAGCAGATTAAACCCTTGGCAAGGATGAAGCTAAGCCTGCAGATATGTCTATGTAGGCATGTGGATAGCAGGAGATCCACTTTTGGTTATGTGTTCACCTTTACAGGTGGTGCAATGTCATGGATATCTCACGCACAGAAGTGCATTGCTTTGTCTACCACAGAGGCTGAGTATGTTGTAGCCACAGAGGGTTGCAAGGAGGCTATGTGGCTTGATTGGCTAGTGAGAGATTTGGGGATTCATACAAGTGTATCGACATTGAGTGATTCCATGAGTGCTATTCAGCTAGCACGGAATCCGGTCTTTCATGCAAAGACCAAACACTTTGAGGTCAAGTACCCTTTTATTAGGGAGGTACTTGAGGACAAGCACATAGAGCTTGTCAAAGTTCATATAGATGATAACCTTGCAGATATGCTAACAAAGAGTCTACCTAGTCATCGGTTTGAGTATTGTCATGTTTTGATGGGCATTGGATAGATTGCTCATTGGTTGTTCTCCCTTAAAGGCACATTGGCCTTTAAGTGGGAGGTTTTGGGGGTTAAAGGCCACCGTACCTTAACCTCGGTTATGTACAATACTCAAACACATATATATATGGATGACATAGAAGATTAGGGTGTTCTACACCCACCAAAACTTGTGTGACTCTCTCTTCTGGCTCTCCCTCTCTCTCTCACCTTTCTTCCATCTCGCTTCCATTGTTGAGATCTCTCATTATATTCTATGTTGATCACCAAGCATTGCTTTATCAAATAAACAACATATTCATCCAATGTAACATTGGAGAGTTGGACGTTGTCATTTGTAGTTGTTCAACTTTGGTATAATACATAGGCTCTTCAAGAAGTCACACATTTGAGAAAATTGTTTCTTAAGGCCTCTGGCATCTAGTAAAAACTGAGGAGTTTGTACTTACTACCCAATGCACATATATTTGTTGGTTATATCCCTAAAAACAAGTATGAAGATATGCTATAGTACATTTCACATGCAACCTTTTCCCAAATCATGCCCTGATACAAATGAAGGGAACTTGCTTTAAAGGCTTGGAGGTGCAACCTAATAGGCAGACAACTCTAAAGGCAAGGTGCAAATAGAGTTTTAGGGAGGTGCTTACTACCACACACATGAGCTATTGTGTTGATGGAGGCACATAAAGGACTCGCCATATGTCACTTTAGTGGAGACCTAATGGCAACAAGGGAAACACTTAAAGTTGGGATATGGTGGAGCATAATATTCAAAGGCATCCACACATGATGTGTAGAGTATAATGTGTGCCACTAGGGAGGCTACACAACATGCTCTTGCAGCTAACTTCAGTGGTATATTGATGTGGAAACCAAGTAAACCCAAGGTTTGTAGTTACTTGGATGGCTAGGTTATTGGAGTTATATGTAGTAGGTCTTAGTTTCAAGTCCAACATAGGAGTTTAGGGAAACTACCCATTTTGTTGGGTCTATTTTTCCTAGGTAAAGTGATAACAAGTCGGGGTGTGCATGCATTACCTATCTACCCATTTAAAACTCCGTTGTTCTAACAACTGGTCTTTTCTGGATTGTGGTGGGTAAGTGGACCCTGACCCAGGAACCAAGACTATTGGATGGATTCGACATTTTGTTACTAGTTGTACTCATGTTACAATATGAAAAAAGTTTTTTCCACCTTTATCCGAGCATCGTATGCCATGTTGTTTATAGGTTTCTTTTCTTTAAACACACACACACACACTCACTTCTTGATTGTGATTTCACACACAATCTGGTTTAGAAGTGAGATTTCAAATTGGAATTACACACACACTTTCAGACTCATGCATACTCTACTTGTGCTCCTAGAGGGCTTCTTGCACTAGTAGATTTAAGGACGGGCATATGCCCCCTTTTTTCTAAACAACCTCATATTACCTCCATTTTAAATTATATCTAATTGTCTTTAAGCTAATTTTTACTTAGTTTGCCTTGGCCGTTATAATATCATCTTTCATTTGTGATACCATATTTAGCTAACTCTAATTAGAAGGCTTGATATGGATATCTATTTAAGTAGATCTCCTTTTCAGCATGGGTAATTATTAATAATTAATATGTCACGTGAGAATATGTCTAGCTATGCCTTCCTTGGCACTCTAAACCACTTAATATGATAAATGGTCAATTACTAAGCAATTACTCAAGGCACATATGATAGTATACTTATGGAGGTATAGCCAAAGGATTTTAAGGATGAAATGGCATCCCCCTTGGATTCCCCCTTTCTTCTTCAAGATGGCCACCTAGCTCCCAAAGGCCATAAATTCTAGACAGAAAAGGAGGATTAGTATCCATTCTGTATATGCTATTGTCTAAAAAGCATTTAATTGAGTACGTGCCCATTGTAAAGGGATTCTACCAGTGGCCAACTATATTTCTCCATGTGTTTGCCCTCCCTAGAGAACTACCTAACAAGTATTCTTGCATTTACCTCCATGGATGTTTTTTTCCTATTAGTTTTGTTAACAAGCAAAACTTTTATATTGGTGTTGAAAGTTCATATGCCTTGATAAAAATAAAGGTTTCAAAATTTTGCGAAGATTTGAAAATTTTATGTGAAAAAATTCAAAGATTCACCAAGATTTACATCTTTTTCTTTAAAATTCAAAAAATATATAAAATTGTAATATGTTCTACATATATTTTGAAACTTAAAAAACTAGCTTGATAAAATTTTACCAAGATTTTATACTAATATATAAGTATAGCTTCGATAGAAACATCATGTTTACCTCTACCCTATGGTCTTGAGTTCCCCTCTGCCTTCTTGGGTTTGCCTCCTACAGTTCATCAATCAACCTCTACTCTCCTTATTCTTCTTTCATGTTCTCCCCAGTCTCCATATCACACTACCCCTACTAGCACTCTCCCTCCTTTTGATCGTCCCTTATTTCCCTCCCAAAGGGCTTTCCTACCTCTCTATCTTCCTGGCAATGCAATTTCTAATCCCGTATCCCTTTGACACTGGAAGCTATTCCCCCCACCTACCTCCTCTAAGGTCTGATGGATTCCTCAAATGCTTTGCAAGCCAGAGAGATGGTGGAATCATCATACACTGGGGATAAACCCCTCCCAGCTTCTTAGGTATGTCCTCCATTGGACTCATCTCGATTTTTTGGCCAAATATTGCTCTTCGTCCATACCCTTCACTACATACCTGCATTTGAGATTTGGCCACTATCTCTTTCCTTTCCATATGCTTATAAAATCTGCTCCTTATGTTGGATGCTCATCAGTCTCCGTAATCTCCTTTCTTTCTATGATGCTCAAAGTAATTGAAAACCAAGCATTGCAATTTATTTATGTAAAATTATCTCGGCTGCCTCTTTTTCATGATGTCTCGATCTTGAAATGCCTAGGAGAATTTTCTTTATGATTTGCATGCCCTAGTGCTGGTGATTAGCATTGATGGTCCAGCTCATTTGATCCCCTTCACATCTAGTACATGGATTCTCACATGCTTCAAGCTAACATCTATGATGGATTCCAACAACATGTTGCTCTCATGAATCTAGCTGTTATGTATCTTTTAAGGGGTCATGGGGTCTTAATGCTTACTCCCTAGAGTGAACCTCCTCTAGTCTATGCCTTTAGCAAAATAAGGTCCTCATCCTTCCTTGGTCACTACCCTTGTGCTACAATATGCATTGGAAACGGCTCTTTGGTTTGATTTTTCCACTTGAAATTTTCTAGCTTCACTTACATTGTCTACTTTTTTTCATATAGGTAACAAACCCTATGCACTGAATATGTGCATATTTGGTAGGTTACCTGAGTGCTTCTATTATTATGTCACATATACAATATTTTCTTATGGTCTCTATATAATCTTAGACTACATAACCTCTAAGGCCTTCTTTATTTTTATATGCTAGTATTGTATTATAAGTATTTTTGTAAAAGGCCAAAATTAAGTATTACCTACTGTACATATGTGCCCTGAGCTGGTGAATTCTGAAGCTTTTAGCTTACATTTTCAGCAAGGTACTTGAAGGTCTTCTCTAGTGTCAACTAGGGACAATCTGAATGAACATGGTCTCTCTCTCTCTCTCTCTCTCTCTCTCTCTCTATGTCTCCCTCTTCAAATGCGTCAAACTGCGAGGACTGTGTGTCAGATATCGAGGACTACTTGTCAAGCGGGTAGGGCTACGACACATGATGACTCTCTCTCTCTCTCTCTCTCTCTCTCTCTCTCTCTCTCTCTCTCTCTCTCTCCTAACGTGTCAGGCTGCGAGGTGTGTGTCAGACATAGAGGATTGCTTGTCAGACTACTACAGGCGGGTAGCGCCGTGACACATGGTGACACAACGGTCTATAAATTAGAGTTTCCTCTACGCAGCCCCCCTCCCGAACCACCACGTGTTTCTATGTCGTGTCTACTCTTCCCGGTGTGAGTTGGCACACCTCTCCATTGGATTTGCAAGTAGAGTCTTGGGCATGGTATTGCAGAAAAGGATGTTGGCAACCTTGAAGGATATAGTACTGCTGACCTTGTCATGCACACTTACATAAAATATATCTGGTGGCAATGAAAACTGGAAATTTAACTATCTTGTAACTTGTTGAATTTAGAAACTATGTTAATGTTTTTACCAGTGGGGAAATTGATAGGGAGTTATTCTCTTGGATTCTCGATTAGAAATGCAGCTAGAATTTATTCTCTTGGATTGTTGATTAGAAATGCAGCTAAAGTAATTAGATGGAATTCTTTTTGCTGCACTTGTAAGCATTAACATAAATGTAAATGTAGTCATGATGAAACAATGGCTGCCATGGGCCTTTCAAATGTCTAACTAAGAATGTGGATTAGTGGAGATTTAGATTCATTGAAATAGTAGGTAACACACACACACACACACACACACACAAAATTTGATTAGTAAATGTAACACACACGCACGCACACACACATGAATACTTTCCTAACTATGAATTATTCTTTTATGTACCCTCATGAAATCTTCCCTTTACACTTTCTTTTTAACCACCCCACATACCAAGCCTACTAATCGTCCCATACCTCCTCTAATCCTTTCTTAACCCATGCACTCATTCGCTCCTTACTCCACTTGTGACTTAAACTTCACTTGTGGCTTGATTGTTTTTTTAATTATTTAAGAATCCATATGGTTGTCTATATTCCTAGGTAAAGCGATAACAAGCCGGGGAAAACAAGCATTATCTGTCTACCCAAACATAATTATGATGTTCTAACACCTAGTTTGTTTGGATGGTTGCAGGTAAGTGGACCTCAACCTCGGAACCTGGACAGCCTAAGGATTCAACATCTTTTGTTTGTCAAACTCAATATTATTAAAAATTCTTAATTTTGATCGAAATTTTTACAAACTCTAGTTGCACTTTTCAACTTAGATGTCTCAAACATTTTTTCCTTATATTTTCTCTTTTTCAACTATTTATCCAATTAGTGGAATTAATTGTATGGCTCAATTATTGATGGGACTTTTTAATCTAAACACACACTTTGATTTCCCAACTAGCCTTTGGTCGGGGGCTAGTGCCATACAATTAATTCACATACATTGGATAATTCTTTAGCATGGATAATCCTAGTCATGTTATTCTGATCCACCTTATTTTTTACTAGCTCTTATATCTATTTTGTAGAAGTGATTTACGCATGTACTATTGGCATTATTTTTCATTTTGACACTTATCATATAGATCCACTTTTATTCAATTATTATTAGTAGGTGGGGAGTAAGTTCCACATGGTGGGCTTACTCCCCACCATGTGGTCTTACCCTATGGGTTGGGGGTGGGACACACACACACACACACACACACACACACACCTTTTCTATACTTTACAAACACACACATTGGTCCCCACACCCCCACCCTCATTCCCCACTTATGAATTACACAAAATGAACCCCCACGTGAAAGTTTTTTCTAAATATAATTAACCTTTAAAAATTTCTTAGATTGTTTTTAATTAGTAACCCCCCCTTCCTTTTTACACTTTCTTTGCTAGCCCCCCTAACTTGGTTCTTCACCCTTTTAAACTCTACCCTTCCCCCCCAACCCCCTTTTTTTAAATTTAGATGACGTAATTCTTTATTGATCATTGATTTGTCGTTTTTAATTTAATATCTTTAAAAAAAATTTTGCTTCTTAATAACCCTTGTTATGTCTTCCCTCCTCCCACCTAGCTACACCCTCTAATTTTTATATAATTATTAGTAGGATATATATATATATATATATTTACATACTTATAACATGAGACAAGCATCCCCATTGCTGTCCCCCTCCCTATTTATAATGCTACCTTAACCCACACCTCAATCCCAAACCCCCTACTCCCACTAACTAGTCCCTAACCTTGATTGCCTCCGAACCACGCCCTAAACCCCTAATCATGCTAACCCTTAATTTCTCCCTTCCCTTATTATAACTTTCTTCCTGTCGGCTTCTTCCCTCTTGACCTCTCAACAAGCTCAGGTATGCATGGCCCATCACGACTCTTTCACTTTGGATCCTTCATGCTCCAAGCTTACGTAAAATGCCCATACCTTGCTCTTCTTTAGCAAGTCTTGCTCCTACTGTTCGGATGGCTCACTTGATTGCAAAGCACTTACGAGTGCCAGTTCCACAACTGTATCGACTTACAAACTTGGGCTCGCTTCTCACTTGGTGTTGCTAAACTAACATGCTTGGCCACTCTTCCTATCGTGCAAATTCTCTTCTACCCCCCATTTATTAGCTTCCCTTATAAAATTTTATGTTTTGCACTTAGAAATTCCCTAAGCCTAACCTAAACTAGTAAATCCCTTAAACCTCTTTTGCTTAACCTAAACTCCTTGCTTCACCGCCCATGTCTTACTTATTATGGCAAGCTTCCTTCGGGTAATGCATGGCTCTTGTCCGTTGCCCTGACTATGTTAAAAGGTTGGTTGCTTGTCTCTCACAGCTTACTTATACTACTGCTTTCCTCCAAAGTCCCGCTTGACGCTTGGCTTCTTCTCCAAAGTACGCCCTTGCAAAGCTTTCGTAAGTGGACCTCAACCTCGGAACCTGGACAGCCTAAGGATTCTACATCTTTTGTTGTCAAACTCAATATTATTAAAAATTCTTAATTTTGATCGAAATTTTTACAAACTCTAGTTGCATTTTTCAACTTAGACGTCTCAAACATTTTTTCCTTATATGTTTCTCTTTTTTAACTTTTTATCCAATTGGTGGAATAAATTGTATGGCTCAATTATTGATGGGACTTTTTAATCTAAACACACACTTTGATTTCCCAACTACCCTTTGGTCGAGGGCTAGTGCCATACAATTAATTCACATCCATTGGATAATTCTTTAGCATGGATAATCCTAGTCATGTTATTCTGATCCACCTTATTTTTTACTAACTCTTATATCGATTTTACTGAAGTGGTTTATGCATGTACTATTGGCATTATTTTTTCATTTTGACACTTATCATATAGATCCACTTTTATTCACTTATTATTAGTAGGTGGGGAGTAAGTTCCACATGGTGGGCTTACTCCCCACCATGTGGTCTTACCCTATGGGTTAGGGGTGGGACACACACACACACACACACACACTTTTTCTATACTTTACAAACACACACATTGGTCCCCACACCCCCACCCTCATTCCCCACTTATGAATTACACAAAATGAACCCCCACCTGAAAGTTTTTTTTAAGTACAATTAACCTTTAAAAATTTCTTAGATTGTTTTTAATTAGTAAACCCCCCTTCCTTTTTACACTTTCTTTGCTAGCCCCCCTAACTTGGTTCTTCCCCCTTTTAAACTCTACCCTAACCAATCCCTAGTCAATAAAAATTTCCCCCCCCAACCCCCTTTTTTTAAATTTAGATGACGTAATTCTTTATTGATCATTGATTTGTCGTTTTTAATTTAACATCTTTAAAAAATTTTCTTCTTCTTAATAACCCTTGTTATGTCTTCCCCCCTCCCACCTAGCTACACCCTCTAATTTCTATATAATTATTAGCAGGATATATATATATTTATATTTACATACTTATAACATGAGACAAAGCATCTCCATTGCTGTCCCCCTCCCTATTTATAATGCTACCTTAACCCACACCTCAATCCCAAACCCCCTACTCCCACTAACTAGTCCCTAACCTTGATTGCCTCTGAACCACGCCCTAAACCCCTAATCATGCTAACCCTTAATTTCTCCCTTCCCTTATTATAACTTTCTTCCCGTCGGCTTCTTTCCTCTTGACCTCTCAACAAGCTCAAGTATGCATGGGTATCACGACTCTTTCACTTTGGATCCTTCATGCTCCAAGCTTACGTAAAATGCCCATACCTTGCTCTTCTTTAGCAAGTCTTGCTCCTACTGTTCGGATGGCTAACTTGATTGCAAAGCACTTACGAGTGCCAGTTCCACAACTGCACGACTTACAAACTTGGGCTCGCTTCTCACTTGGTCTTACTAAACTAACATGCTTGGCCACTCTTCCTATCGTGCAAATTCTCTTCTACCCCCCATTTATTAGCTTCCCTTATAAAATTCTTTTTAATTTTATGTTTTGCACTTAGAAATTCCCTAAGCCTAACCTAAACTAGTAAATCCCTTAAACCTCTTTTGCTTAACCTAAACTCCTTGCTTCACCGCCCATGTCTTACTTATTATGGCAAGCTTCCTTCGGGTAATGCATGGCTCTTGTCCGTTGCCCTGACTATGTTAAAAGGTTGGTTGCTTGTCTCTCACAGCTTACTTATACTACTGCTTTTCTCCAAAGTCCCGCTTGACGCTTGGCTTCTTCTCCAAAGTTGCAAAGCTTTCGTATTGGCCGATCTGCTCTCAGGTTTCCTTCTTGCCATCTCCTTTTGCTTTTTGTCTCGCCAGCTCTCGCCAGCTCTTCAGGGGAGCCTTTTATCCATGCACTATCTCTCCTTTGTGCCCTGTTGATTTCCCGATTGCTTATACTCAAGAACCGTAGTCGTATTTGCTTGCATGGCGCTACTTGTACTGGTCTCCATGGGAGGCTGGTACTTCGACGTTTCATTTATTTTCTGGCTTTGTCCCTTCTCCCGGCCGTTAGCCATGCTTTTAACTGTTGCACTTAGTTATTCGATAGCCGCTTTGAGCTTTTGTGAGCTGTGCTTAGCCCGATGGCTCGTCTTTTCTTTCTTACTTATGGCCATTTTGTTCGTCGACCAGCAAGCCTTTGGTCCCTGCTCTTTTTGCAGGCAGCAATTAGCTACGCTCAGTTAGATGTGTGATGGCTTCTCCCCTTACTTACTACCTTGGCTCACGACTTCTACGTACCTGGAGCCTCGCAAGGATCACTTCATTGTTACCTTCTTCATTCAACTTACAAGGCTCACGACTTCTACGTACCTTGTCGCAAACCTCCGTCGATCCCTCCAACCGTTGCTTCCTCTACTTAATGATGTAAACAACGCGTTGGGTGCCTCCTACCTTCACCTTTCGTGACGTTGCCGTGGGTTTTGATCAAGGCTTCCACCTCCCCATAGATACCTCAACCGTTGTCATCGGAAACTTTATTTGAGCTTCACACATTGTAACTCTCAGCATGGTCCAGAGCGTGGTACGCAGCCTTCGTAAGTGTCTATGTTAACTAGTCTTGATTCTTGAAGTCACGTGTTGAAGCGTGGTTATACTTTGTTGTAGACATGTGCCCTTCTATAAAACCCTTATCTTTAAGGTGCTCTTAAGTTTTCTTCCCTTTTAATGTTCTTTTGTGTAGTCAACTATAGGGTTGACCTTTTTTCCCCCTTTATTTTCCTTGTTTTAAACCATTAAACTCCCTTAGTAGTTGGAAAATTTTGCCTTTTATATATGTATATAAGCTATTACAATAATTTATGTGTTAAAAAGTTGATAAAGGTTAGCTCCTTATTTATTACTTTTAGGTTATTTTTAGAGAGGGTGTTGATGACCCCCCTCACCTTTTTGTTTTTCCTTTAGCTTTTTGTAGTTAATGAGCCAGGGCCTCTAATGGATTATGGGGCATTGATTGCCTCTTATTGTTCCCTTACCTTTGTGCCTCTCCTCTCTCCCATACATTGTAGACCCAACATTCCCCCACGATCCTTTGGTATTCTGTGGTCTTTTTCTTTTCTTCATTAGTCTATGGGTTTACCCATAGGTTCAGGGGTTATGCCCTTATAGGACATCTTTTTTATCACGAGGTATCGTATAGTATCTTCTAGTCCCAAAGGGTCACCAGGGCCATTAATCCTTGGTTGTAGATCATTTTTCCCATTACTGGGGATGTCCAGTACCAGTTACTGCAGGTGTGTCAAATTACCACTCCTCAAACCATTGAACTATGATATGGATTTCAATATATCTATGGTATATTGTTTAGTCCCTATAAGTCTTAGTAATTTATAATTGCCCAATTCAATCAACTAAGGTTAAGTGCTGTTGTCCGTCTTATCTTAGCTATGCCCCATGGTTTTCATCCACTCCCCATAGAAGAGCATTGCACCTATTAGTATCTGAGCATTTATATCATACTTAGGTTTGGCCATCTAGATTGTTCATATGCCATGCCCCATTTCCTCTCCCTATTTGGGTTCTCTGAGGTGATGGGAAGGGTGTGTGCGTCTATTATCATGCTTATTATCTAGGAGCTTAGTCCCATGCTTTTTTCACCCTCCTTTTTTCCCCTCAGGATGGGACGTGTGCGTGCGTGCGTGCGTGTGTGTGTGTGTGTGTGTGTGTGTGTGTGTGTGTGTGTGTGTGTGTGTGTGTGTTAGGCCTAAGAAATCACTCTTGGGAATAAGTAACGGATCCATCCTAGTATAAAAAGAAAGTTGAGGGTGGGATTTTTCGAAGTCAAGTTGGATGAACTTTTAAAAAAAATAATTATTATTCCGGTACAAAGAAAATTGGAGTTGGAATTTAATGAATACAAGTTTAAGATATTATCATTTCGGTGTACAAAGAAAATTGGAATTGGAGTTTAAGGAGGAGGGGAGGAAGGAAGGACGGGATGAAGGGAAGAGAATTTGTACTTACAACAATAGAATATAATTTCCTTTCGCACTGTCTCCTCTGTTGTACTTACAACAATAGAATATAATTTCACGCGCACATATTTCTGTGTTTTCTATTTACTGTGTGCCTACAATTACAATATGTTTTTTTGGTTTTTATTTGCTGTGTTAGTAAAGCATTCTTATTTTCGTAATTGCTCAAATTTCAGCCGCAAAGCGTTCATGCATCAAAATAGAGTCAGAAGATGATGCGACCTCAAATCCATCTTTGAGAGAGAAGCATATCGATGGACCACCTCTCCATAGTGGTCATTATAGTGCAAGACCTATTGTTCCTTTAGCCGAAAACTTCATTGTTGGAGGGAACTCTCACAATTGCTTTCGTAGTAATCAAAGTCAATTCCAAAGATGGATTGAACGATCAAGTTATCATCGCCGATGGGCCACGCAACGAGGATCGTGCTATAGTAAGTTCACTTGACAGTATAATGCGCTAACACTGATATGATGAACGATTAACATTTGTGAATGATTGGAAGAACGTGCAAGCACAACTTATCCAAGAGTTTAATGACAATGGGATAGCGGTGCACACTCTTAGGAATGTCTCATACATGCATGCACGGGATTCGTTGTGCATGTTTGACTTCACAATTCTAGGAGATGTTTAAGAAGGCACACAAAGGTAGGAATTAAAGCAAGTCTTCATCAATCAAGTCTCAAACTTAGGATACGAAAGAAAGGTAAGCAACGACACATGGACCATAACGCATACCTTGCATAGAATTGAATTGCTAAGCAATATTATAATTGTCTTAGGTTCATGGGATTCTTTACTTCACTGGATTAAATGGGCAACTATTGGACTACATGTGCTCCATCTATTCTGGGAATCGCATTAGTCATGATCCAAGTAGAGCATTCTGTTTCACTTGTGACACACCAGATGCAGTTATTCGCATTCCTTCATTGAAGGGGAGAATCCTCATGCGAGATGGGTCCGATATTATAGCGCAGATTAGAGGTTGTCATGTTGATGATGTTCTATGTTTACAGATGTCATTTATTATACTCCATGATGATAACGTTTTATGTGCCCGCACCATGCTGTTGGAGTTGAAGCCTACTAGATACTTCACCATCAATAGCTCATGGCATGTCATTGCTTTCGACCTAGAGTGATCCTAGTATGTTGCATGTACAAAGTGCCTTAGTTTACTTAGTATGAGAGAGGCATTACTCGCCTCATTTTGGCTTGTGTGAGGGATGATACTCCCTTTTACTTTTCTTGGTGTGATAGCAGCATTGTTGCTATCAATTTTAGTTGTATATTGAAAGGTTTTGCAAACCTAATTTTAGATTCAGTTTGAGTTGTATTCCCATTTCATATGAACAGGCTAACGATGTTGAAATAAACACTCTAGTGCATGGGATTTAGACAGGCCAACAAGTTGTAGATTTTGAGGACAAAATAATTTATGTCGTGCCTTCAAAAGGATTCTCTCCACTAAGCATTTTCAAAGACCAAATTGTGAGGAGCTTGCAATTCCTACTCTCTTTTACAGGCACCCACATAAATATACAATACCACGTAATACTTCATACCAAATGATAGCGCAATGGGAACTTACCAATAAGGACAAAAGGTTTGCAATGCAGCGTTACCACGTCAAACACAGACTAAAGAAAAATATTATTGCAATGTTGCGGCAACTAGGCGCCCCTATTTTTTTCATAACATTATCTTTGGTAGAAAGGCCTTTGACACCATTACTACAATGCTTAGATGACCTACAGCCACCTTCCACTATGTCAAACGGATTAAGTACAATTGCAGAAGTAAGGGAATTAATTTGTTCCGACCCAATCATTACAGGAAATGAAGAAGAACCAGTTCTTCCTAATGTCCCCAATCAACAGGGGGTCAACAGGAAATGCAAGCATTTAAAGGATGGCATGAGAGAGCTAGAAAAGTTATGTACTGGCTGTCTATCAGTATTTCAGATTCTATAATTGTGTATATTTAGGATGCAAGTACGCCAAAGGTGGCATTGGATACTTTGGCAAAAATGTACAGCACAAATACACAAGCCAGGAAAATACAACTCAAGCAGGAGTTGCACAATGTGCAAAGAGAAAATATGAGCATCAATGACTACCACATGAAGGTGAAGAAAATTGCAGATGCACTTGCTTCCATTGGGTCGCCAGTGGAAGATGATGATTTAGTTTGTGACCTTGAATGGTCTAGGAAAGGACTATGCACAGTTCCGGACATCCATTTCCGTCCGTGAAAAATTTCCTGATTTTGAGGAGTTGATTGCTCTTCTAATTTCTGAGGAGCAGAGAAACACAATACTATATACATAGCTTTAAGGCATTGAAACATATATTACAAAAAAGGATTCATCAATTATCGACCAAGTGGAAGACCACTTTTTTGTTACAAAATTTCAAAATCGAGGGAGCCAACATGATCATGAATTAATATGGATTACAAATGCTCCAACACTCCTAAAAAGTAGTAAAGAAGACACTACACAATTCATTGATGAATACACATCAACGGACCTCTCATTATTGGACTTGCAAGAAAAGGAAATACAAAGTCATAAACATAGGAGAACATGCTTAAGAAAGAACAAACATTGTAGATTTGGTTTCCCAAGACCCCCTATGAGATTAACTACAATATAAGAACCACTTGAACATCATGACAATGACGTTGTACACTCCAAAAATGAAAAACTTATCTCCTCAGCGCTTGAGGAAGACATCATACAAACAATGGACTTTGGCTCTTTTCTCAATTACGTCGGACTGGCAGAGGATGACTACATTCTAGCTCTACGCTTAAAAACAAAACAACCATCTGTTTTTAGAAGAGGCAGCCAAAAGACATATACACAAACAACTTCAACCCAAATTGTCAAAAGTATGGGGAGCCAATACTAACATACAATTGATATTAAACCCACATGGCGTAGCAACATATTGCACATCATACATGTAAAAGTTGCCAAGTCTACCACCACGGAGCCGTTTTAAATGCACTAAACCAGTTAATCAAAACAAAAGTTCCTACAAATGAGAGAATAAGGAAGATCGGCAATGTAATATTGAACAAACAACACATCAGTGCACAACAAGTAGTTTTTTGGGTGTTATCTCTACTGCTAACTAGAAGTACTAGATAGTTTTTATACATCAACACAAGCCCCCCAGAGGAACACACACTGCTACTAAAAAGATACTATCAATTGGAGAGACTAGACCACCCTGACAACAACGACATCTTCTTTGACGATATTATCGCAAAGTATCAAAAGAGGCCAGCAGTTGTGGACAGTGTTTGCCTCATGGAATATGCAAGTAAGAACAACAGATATAAAGAACAAAGAAAGACAATGAGAAGAGCAAAAATTATATGATTCAATAACTATAACCAAACGAAGGACCCAAAGAATTACTATAGGGAATTATGCATGTTGTGCATGCCATTCAAAGAGAAGGAACACTCCCTCAACCTCCACAACATATCATGGCATGACATATACATTGATAACAAAGAAACTATAGACAATAACAAAAATGATTTAAACAAGACAATACTACCACTAAGAGGCCATGAAACAACAAGGTCAAGAACTAGTGCATCCTCAAACAAGATAGATCATTGATTTGCATTAGACATGAAAATATCTTCAAAATGAAGTAGATTGGCAATTTAAACAATGAAGACATATGAGAGAATGCCCAATGAACAATATCACGCATTATTCAGATAGTCAAATAATAAACAAAGACACATCGTTGAGGACATCCTCTACAAAAAAAGAACTAACAATGTGAACAAAGTACATTTGTTCCTATCCAGGAAAGCTGGAACAGGGAAAACATTCACATTAATATGGATGGTACAAGCATTTCTTAGACATTACTCACACAACAAAATAGAGAACGATTAAAAACCCAGAGCCTTGCTCTTAGAATACACAGGGAGAGTAGTCTTTAATATTGGTGGGTATACTATATGTTCAGCATTACATTTGCACTCCTGAAGACTACAACATACACAAAACTTGCAACAGAGAAACTTCATGAACTCTCAATGATGTACAATAAATTGGATCTACTTGTTATTGATGAGATCTCACTTGTAGGCCAAAATACTTTCCATGCGACAAATATGCGTATGCATGAAATTAAACACACATCACTCAAAACCATTCAAAGGCGTGGATGTCATCTTATGTGGTGACCTCTGCTAAGCAAGCCCCACAAAAGATAGTTATGTTTTCTCAGATTAGTGTGATTTCATATCATCCGCACAATAAATTTGGAGAATATTACGAACTCGTAGATCCAATGAGACAGAATAATATGAAATTCTTGGGAATATAACATAAGAGTAGGGAAGCATTCACAAGAAGACTTAAACATTCTCAACAAAGAATATGTGAAAGTACTAGAAAAGAAAGAAACAACTCCACATTTGTTATACACTAGCGTGTTGAAATAATCGAGAGATAATCATAATAACAGCCTGTTTCAAAACATGATAGGACAACAACATCTACTAAAAGCAATGGACAAGCGACATAGACAATGCAACAAAAAAATACAAATACCAAAAGACCCTAAGTGTATGACAGGGTTACACGAACAGCTTAACCTAAAAGTGGGAATAATTGTTGAGATACGCTCAAGAAATCTAGATGTTAGGGATGGTGTAGTGAATGGGGTTGATGGCATATTCATGGACTCAAGCACAACTAACCAAAAGCCAATAGTATGGATACACTTTCATGACAACAAGATTGGGCAAAAGGCAAGATACAACAACAAACATCCCTATGACCATGGCACACCAACAAATTGGACACCCATACTACAAATCCAACGCAAATTTCAAGTGGGGAAGGACCACTAAACACCATAACAAGAATGCAATTTCCAATTCAACCAATAGCAGCAAGAATAGTCCATCGATCACAATCAATGGATTACTTAGCATTTGATCCATTGAACATCAGATCGCATGGACTAGTACATACAAGACTTTCAAGAATAAGGGACCCAAAAAACTTGTTCTTACTTAAGAAAATAGAAAACAAACAAATCAAAGTCGACACAATTGTTCTACAAGAAATTGAACACCTTTGAAAGGAATCGGCTTGGCCAAATGGACTTTGCACCAATAAGTAAAAATACCATTAACATCCAATCACTGAACACTTTGTACCTTAACCCACACAAGAAAGACATAGTAGCAAGCAATAGCCTCACTGCTATCACGATTATGTGTTTGCAAGAAACGCATTCAAAACAACATGACGACCTCAAAATTGAAGGATTCTGATATATTCACAGACATGAAGGATTGCGAATTGCCATATATTACAAAGCACAACTCAAACTTAAAGAAACACATTACATACATGAACAAGGAACACTATGCTTGCTTACCATTTTTCAAACCACAAAATCCAACATATTCAACTTGATTAACATTTACAAACCACCAAAAAAATCACTAATAATATTAATAAACAACTTGCAAAACATATTTAGAAAACTACAACAAAAAAATCCTACCTACATTGTTGGGGACTTCAATATTGACTTGCAAAAACAAAACCAACATTTAAGAAATCTACAACAATTCATGGAAAAAACATGAAGCGAATCATCACAACACAAACAACGATATATGGATCAACAATCGACCACATTTGGAGTAATACTTGCTTCGCTAATGAACTGTATGGAACAAACTTTGCTTATTGGTCAAACCATTCAATTGTTTACACAATGCTAAAATTCCTTAAAACATCAAATACACAGGGCAGGCCTGATGAATACAATTCATCTTGTTTCATCTTTTTAAATTCAAGGGGTAAATGTAACATTAGGGTGGCCGCGTGTCACATTGCACATGGCCCAGGTTCGCCTAATAAATGTGCCGCTCATGCTGCATGTCACTTGGGCCTCAAGCCCTCATCAACAAGTTGAATATATTCAAGAGGCCTACACAGGCAAATTGAAAGCTGAGAGAGAGAGAGAGGGAGAGAGAGAGAGAGAGAGAGAGAGAGAGAGAGAGAGAGAGAGAGAGAGAGAGAGAGAAAGAGAGAGAGAGAGAGAGAGAGAGAGAGAGAGAGAGAGAGAGAGAGGGGGGGAGAAAATGATGGGGCCATAAATGGAAATTGAGCTTCTTAGAAAAAGCACCATCAGAGGTAGCCCAAAAATCATGCTTGCAGACTCCTCCTTGCATCTATATGCTTGGAGATACCCTTCACAAAGTTTGCAACCTTCTTTGAGATACACGATAGCGATGCCTCTTTTCAATCGTGATTAAAATCCAAAGTGGCTACACTAACTACAAGATCTTGGAGGTCCTCATATAGGGCCACTCTTGCAATGTATGGCAAGAAAATATATGGCCACGTGTCCTAACACAACTGCAATTATGATGACATATTTTGGATGGTTTTGTAATATGTAGGTAAGAAATATTCATGGTGTTCATGCCTATACAAACGGACAATGCCCATTTCTTTCGTAGATGAATATATGACTCAAGCTTACCTAAAGCCATGCAAAGAAAAGGGAAGTATCTCATTTAATGCCAATGATTGGTATACTTGATACTAGTTTGTGCACATTCACCACCAATTGGTGGTATGCGAGAGTAAGACTATAATAATAAGGGATATGAGATTCTATCAGATATCATGGTGGCAGAGTACATCTATTATGCCATGGAGGATGGGCATAAAGATATCATCCATCTTGTAAGTCTAATCAATGCATGCTCTTATAATTAATGATGGCAAATGTATGTGTATACTAATTTTGAATGGTATCTCTAATCAACTTTATGTTGTTCCACATCACAATATATATAGAGCATGTATAAAGACCATAGAAAATATAATTGGTACTATAGAAATATCATACAAAATTTAAAGAGTTATGCACATATTATGAGACCATGCTTTCTTAAAACACTAAAAAATAGTCATACATTGAGTATAGAAGAGCGAGTGTGGAAGTGATAGCATTATGGCATCATTATTTTCAATCGTTCACTATTTAAAAATGAACCTTTAATGTGTTAGGGATAACAAAAAATACATGCATGTCATAACAGTATACTAAATAAGGAGCATTTGTTCCAAGTATTAGAGCAATATAGTTACAGCTTTTTATATTCATACCAACTATGCTATATTATGAGTTGACCGGATATTATAGAGATTTGTATATAGAGGATTTAGTACCAAGACCCCTTTCTTTGATAAAAGGGGAATGTGGACCTCTTATTTTTACATTGATTGTGTAAAATAGAGAGGCCCGAGGACCCCTTTATTCGACATGTCTTGGGGTCTCTCTTTTTTACATGTGCAATGTAAAAACAAAGACGCCCAAATATCTCCCAAATATGCATTTCATTGAAGAAAAAGTTATTGGGTCTCTTTCCAATGTAAAAAAAGGACGCCTTAGGATCCCTTTCTTTGATGAAAGGAGTATTTGGGACTCTTTTTTTAACATTGCCCATGTAAAGAAACAAGAGAAATGAAGTAGATATATAGGGTTCTTTTGTTAATAACGGTATCATATAAACAATATTCCTATTCCAAACATCAACAAAACATTATAGAAGTGGAAGCCAAATTTGCAAGATCTTTAATGTGGTTAGATGGAAGCAAAATTTAGCATCCTAGGATGGTTAAGTGACTTATAATCCTACAACAAAATTTAATATCTAAAGATAATATAGGCCATGCATATAAAAATGTGCTCAGATCAAACGCTCAGACAAAAGACACACCCACCATCATCTACCATCTATGTGCAGGCATAAAAGGAAAAAGAAAGAAAAAGGTTGGCTAAGGACACTTCACACAGTAGAAAGAGGCATTATTCCAAGCATGAGACTAAGAGAACCTTGAAGGCTCTATTGGGGTACTAGAGGTTTCTATAAGGAATTATGATGTTTTCTATTGTTGGGGTGTTTCTTAGAGTGTTAAAGGTTTTGAAGCTTTGGACAAAGCCGATAAGGCTCTATATAGTGGTTTCACATGGAGGTAGATGATAAATCATCAAGGAAACTAAAGTTAATCGTAAGCATTGTTGGAGATGAGCTATTAAATAAGGCCTATTTGTGGCCAAAAAAGCATACCAATAAGATTCTTTGATTGTTATGTTTATGAATGGTGACTATAAAGTTAATGGAGGGTTCATACATTTGACCTCATGAACCAATCAATAGAATGACATTGGAAAGCATCAAAAGAGGAGTATAGTACAAAGGTTTGTAACTTGAACATAAAGAAAGCACATGGAGGGTCATCACATGGACTTTCAAAGCCAGATAAGTGATGTTTTATTTTACTAAGTCCATTTGAGTGAGTTTATGTGTACGTGTATGTGTTGAGTGAGTTCACACCTCATTCACACCAAATAAAAAAATTTTCACACACACACACACACACACAAACAAAGACATGTGTAGTTTGGCATACATAGATAGATGCATCTAAAATATGTGCACATGCATATGCAAGACACTTATGCATCGCAGAAAAATATAATATAATTTACATACATTAAAAGAAAACCTTATTTCCATGCTCATATGCATGTGAACAAAAGTATTGAGGCCATAGCTGTAATCATTGTTTGTAAATAATGTACATATGTTAGGCCACTTAGGTTATTGTGGCATATAAGCTAAAGTTAAGCCATGAAGCTCATGGTTTAAGTTGATCGCTAACATTACGATTCAATCCTGCATTAAGAAATATGATAAAAAGTGCTTATGCAATGCAAGATTGCAATCAACAATTGGGGGAAGGAACAAAAGATTTAGGGTGATGTGGTCATCTAGTACCTGCACTTAGCCTCATCATCTATGCTATGTGCTATTGCTTCACTTTCATTCTCATGCTCTTCTCTAGCATGGGAATGTTTGCTCATGATCTATATGAGTGGGATGCCATGGATGAGAAGTATCAATCTATAAGTGATGAAGATGCTCATTGTTTATTGAGATGGGCATGAGTCTCGTAAACTCCCTAAAGATAGAGATATTATCAAGATCCCAAACTGTGCAACCAACCTCCGAGTTGCAACCAACCATTGCTATACTAAAATGAATCACATTGCTGCAAAGTGCTATCCTAAAATAGATACATTGCCCAAGTAAGCTTTTGAGAACATTAATAATTCAATAGGTTACATATAGATTCCATATGAAAGGCTCCTTTCCTTCAGGGGACTGGCTCCACATTGCTTTGAGTAGGTCACCTTTTTGAGCTCCTTGATTGCAGACTCAACGCTCCTTGCTCCTTTCCTGAAGGGGGTTGGTTCCTCCCTTTAGGAGCTAGTTCCACATTGCTTTAAGAAGGTTGCCTTTTTGAGAGCCTGATTGCAGGCTTGTCTCTCCTTGCTCCTTACCTGAAGGGGGCTCATTTGAAGGGGGTCGGTTCCACCCTTCAGGGGCCCCATTCCTTTTTTCATGTCTCTTCCTCTTTCCTTTGTTTTGAGCCCTTGGTTGCAGGCTCGCCCTTCTTGATCCTTTCCTGAAGGGGGCTGGTTCCTCCCTTAAGGATCCTTTTCTTTGCAATCAGAGACTTCTTCAATTCAAGCTCCTTGTCTTTGCAATTTTTGGCCAAATGGCAAATTGAGTTGCAACAACTAGTAACTACTTTCTCGTTGTCGATAGTTGTAGTAGTAGGCATGTACATTTGCTCTGTCCATGACCTGGGCAATGGCACATTACATACTCTACATACCGAGCTTGCATGCACAAACACCCCAAAGCAAAAAAATTCATAGGGTAGTAGCACGCATGCCATCAAATCATGTAGTCATCTATGATGGGGGTATGGCAGACCATGCATTTTGGACCCTGCTGCATAACATGATAGGCATTTGATTTTAACTATTGCAGCTGTCAATACCACAGTATGACTCTATACATGAAGAAGGTGCTTCTTGATTCCTTTCTCCATCATCCTAAGCCTGTAGATGTTCTCCTTCATCTCCTCCACTCTTTTCTCACTCTGTGCAATAGCTTCATTTGATTCCCTCAGCATCTCTTTTTGGCCTGATGAACCATCTAGTTTCTTTGTAAAGAAGATGACTAAGTGCTAGATCCAAGTCTTGCTTTAGCTTCCTACTTAGCAAAAAAAATGTGCAGAGTGGAAGGGATTGATTCTTGCTGCACTTAACCCCTAGAATTGTGGATAGAAATTGTGCTGCTTCCTTGAGGTGATGGTTAAGGATTGTGTGAAGTAATATGCCGTCCCTATGGAACGGCATATTACCGTATTGCTTAAAAATTCCTTTGAGAGTAGATGTCATCAAGTGCATTGCAACTCTAGTGGACTGAGCTGATAACTTGGATTTGCCATCCATGCAATTATTCAAGTTGGTTATCATGTTGATCACCCTTGAGAAAGAGACATCACATCCTTTTAGTTAGTCTACTTTTGCTTGAACCTGCCAGAACTTCACGATTCCTCTCCTATCAGGAAAGAAGTGCATTGTCTTCTTCAACACATTCTGGAGGTCTGTTGGCAAGCTAGAAAGCTTGACTCCACCATCTTTACTAATCTAAGCATTGGGGTATACATCTAGAACATCTTAGCTCTTCCACTACTTCTCCAAGAAGCGTGCTTAAAAATTGCCTCCAAGAATGCCTAGCGCATTTTCAATCATGCTTTCAATGATGGTAATCTTTTGACCTTGACAGAGTATTATTCCCTCCTTCACGTTCACCTCTTGTACCAACCTTGTGAAGCTGCTGAGAGCATCCAAATTGGGATTTTGAAGAGTGAGTGAGGAGCTCCCATATGTGATGATTTCAAGATCAGGGGAGGGGAGGCTCTGGCACTGTGCTGTAGAGGGGGAGAAAAGATTGTGTGAGGAGCTCCTAGACTATGCAGAAGGGGGGGAAAGATTATGTGAGGAGCTTTCAAATTGTGCAGACACATTTTGGAGTTTGCTGTGTCTAGGGGGATCCATTATGAGAGGGGATAGAAGTTGCAGGAAGAGTGCAAGGAGAAAAAAACAGTTGAGAGGGATACAAGACAAAATAATGAAATAAATAGAATAGTGTAGGCTGAAGTTTGTAGTCCAAATGCAAGGGAGAAAAAAACACTCGAGAGAGAGATAGAAGATGAAAGAGTGAAGGGAATGGAATAGCGGAGGCTTAAGTTTGTAGGCTAACTGCAAGGGAGAAAGAAACGGCCGACATGGATATCAGAGAAACATTGAACGGAATGGAACTATCAAGATGAGAGCCACCGTGGTGGTTGGCCCGAATTTCGACTAATTCAAGTAGTAGTACTACCTTGCATGGTAATCAGTGATTAGAGATGATTAGGTTTCATGATTTACATATGTGATAATTACTGCCATCTTTTGCTTGTCGTGGCAGCCAGTGGTGGCATCTAAGATTACTAGCCACGTTTGTGGTGGTGGCTAAGATTACATCGGATTAACAATTAATTACCAGTCACTTCAGTGGCCCATAATTACTCACCTGCCAATTACCACCACCGGGCCAATTACCACTACTAGACTTGCATGATCAATAGAGTGCAGTGCATTACTAGTCATCGGGCTCGCATGCTCAGTAGAGTGCATGGTAATGATTGATTAGAGGTGATTAGGCTTCATGATTTATTTTTGTGGTAATTACTACCACCTTCTATCGGTGGTGGCGATCGGTGGTCGTGGCTCTCATCAACCACGCCTGTGATGGATGCTAAGATTTCACTGGGCTGGCAATTAATTATTAGCCACCGCAGTGGACTACAATTACTCACCTGCTAGTTACCACCACCAGGCTTGCATGATCAGTAGAGTACAGTTAATAACCAGTCATCGGGCTTGCATACTCAGTAGAGTGCAATTAATTACCACAGTTAACTACCAGTTACTTACCAAGATGGTGGCATTTGCTTCATGATTACCATCCACATCAAATGGTGGCATCTACTTCATGATTACCAGCCACATCATAATTAATTGCCACTATTGTCAGTGGCGAGGTGGTGTCTGGGGTGGCGCCTAAGATTTCACCGTTAATTACGAGCCACCGTGGTAGCCTGCAATTAAAATGGCTTATGATTAAATTGGGATGGCACTCTCCTTGGATTTTGATTAATTAAGGAGGTGGTTTAAGATGGCTGATGATTATTTGGGATTGCACACTTGGCCTCCAAGTGAAAAGGGAGAAGAAAAAGATGATGCCCAGTGGCCTGAACTTTGACTAATATAAGGTCCGTGGCATTTGGCATTTGGCTACTTGCTTAAAAATGGCTCATGACTATTTTGATGGCACCACCCTCCTCGGATTTTGATTAATTAAGGTGGTGGTCATGATTATTTAGATGGCACACCAGGCCTCCAATCACCATGGTGGCTTGAAATTTGTAATATATAAGGTCCATGGCATTTGGCATTTGGTATTTTGCTACTTTTCTCTCATCCATGCTCCATACACTCTCCTCTAGCTCTCTGCTACTTTGCTCCATGCACCGTCCTCCAGCTCTCTTTCTCCCTTGCTCTACTTTGCTCCATGCTCCCTCCTCTAACTCTCATCACTCATCTGCTCCCCTGCTCATCTGCTCCACTGCTCAATTTTCACCATGCCTATTACTACTATCACCCCTCGATGCAATGTGATCCCGATCTTGTTTTCCTTCTCGTATAAGGTCATTGTGTTGCACTCTTTAGAACTTGAAATGCTCGCTCTTGTGGAATCTCTTCGTTTCCTTGATTGATTCCCCTTACATCTGCATGTCACCAGCTTGAATGGCATGCACACCTCTAGCTTTTATATGGATATGCTCTGTGGATTCCCCGGAGATGTTGACAAAGGGCTAAGGATTTTAATAGTAGAGTACCATCATCTTGTTGGGAGGGCCATAGTCTGAGTCTTGCATTTGCATGGTCTTTGGTCTTTCTATCATCTCCTCCATTGGCTCCCTAAAAAATTCAAATGCAGCAAGCTGGGCTGATGGCAATGATGAGTTGTACCAATATCCTCTCGCCATCAAAAATTGGCAATACTGAGTTGTACAAATATCCTCCTTCTCAACAAGGCTCATAAGCACTCAACCTAATGGTGGTGGGATGTAAACTCTTGGCCTCTAAGGCTCTCAACAGTGTTTTGAGTCACTGGATGTAATTTTTTGGCCTCTAACGCTCTCAACAATTGCTGAGTTTTTATAAATGTAATCTCTTTTGCTTAATTTTTACTCCATGAGGCTCTTAGTATAAATTGTTCTTAATTTCTATATAAACCACTCATGCTCGCTCTTGTGGAATCTCTTCATTCCCTTTATCGATTCCCCCCATATGTACATGTTACGACCTTGAATGGCATGCACACCTCTGGCCTGTATATGGCTATGCTCTATGGATTTCCTAAAGATGTTGACGAAGGGCTAAGGATTTTCATAGCCTCTCCATTGTCGAAGGCTCTCAGCGATCTTTTGGCATGCTGGGTGTAATCTTTTGGTCTCTAAGGCTCTCATCAATTTTTGAGTTTTTACAAATGTAATCTCTTTTGTTCAATTTTTGCTCCATGAGGCTCTCTGTATAAATTGTTGTTAATTTTTATATAAACCACTCAGCAATGGCTGAGTGGTTATGCTCGCTAGATGTAATCTTTTGGCCTCTAAGGCTCTCAGTAATTGCTGAGTTTTAATAATTTTATTCAATTTTTGCTCCATGAGGCTCTTAGTATAAATTGTTGTTAATTTTTATATAACCTATTATTGGATGTAGATGTAATCTCTTTATCTCAATTTTTACTTGATGCATTGTAGTTGATTATTTGGATGGCACCACTAACACTCCAGTTACCGCAATGGCTAGGAATACTTTTTCCCTCATTTAGATTTATTGCAACAAGGTCTAAAATACCAGTAAAATAGGACTATATTTTTCTTAGTTTAGGACCAAAATAGCACTAAAATAGCTCCAACAACCCACCATGGTGGTTGCATGGAGATACATTCTAAAAAAATACAATTAAAATTTTATAAAATGCAATTGACAATATGGCCCTTGAGGGGTCCCCTCTAGGGGCAAGGGCCATATCGACATGCATTATACAATATCCAGGATGCCACTGGATAGATATGGCATGTCGATATGGCCCTTGCCCCTAGAGGGGACCCCTCAAGGGCCATACATTCCTTGATTGCACAAGGAAATATATTTTCCTTGGTGCACTAATATATAAGTCAAAAAACCAGCGTGGTGGTTGCCATAAATCTCCTTTTTTTTGCCAGTGCAATGGTCATCATAGATCTCCTTCTGTAATAAGTAAAAATAGTAACTCCATAACTCCAAGAACTAGCGCGGTGGTTGCTCAACAAACCTTAAATTTTCATGATCTGCATGGGCATGCTGCCCGATGACAGGTAGCAAAGCTATGACAAAAGGCTCGACGTGGTCAGGCCAGAGATGCACTGTTGGCTCTTTTCCACAGCTTCCGTAGGAAGAGCAGGGTTTTCTCAATATGCAGGGTTCTGAGGCTTTTTGTCACGTACAAATATATCATGGTTGTCGTTTGTACTATACGTGTAGCTTAGGACCTCGAGTCGTGTTCCAATGAGAGACATAGGCTTAAGTGTGGTAAGCAAACATAGTGCATGCATGTGTAAAAGGAACATGTATCATCATGTTTGAGGTAATGAAGGCTTTCATCTTCATTAGGGGTTGCAGGGTTTAGGAGGAGTTTAAGGGTTAAAAGGAGGTTCCAGAGTTTAGAAGGAGGTTCCAAGGTTTAGAAAGAGATTCCAGAGTTTAGAAGAGGTTTCAGGGCTAGAAGGAGGTTCCAAGGTTTAGAAGGAGGTTCAAGGGTTAAAAGGAGATTCCAAGGTTTAGAGAGAGGTTCTAGAGTTTAGAAGAGGTTCCAGGGTTAGAAGGAGGATCCAAGGTTCAGGGTAGAGTACATGGTGGAGAACTCATCTCCCTCGTAGATCATGGAGGTTAAGGGTTGAGGAACTAAGGGTTAAGGGGGAGCATAGGAGTGGGAGAGGAAGAAGGTGTAAGAGCATGGGGGAAAGAAGAGAGAGGAGGAAGGAGGAGGAGGAGGAGGAGGAGGAGAGAGAAGGAGGAGGAGGAGGAGGAGGAGGGAGGAGGAGAAGGGAGGAGGAGGGATGAGGAAGAGGAGGAGGGAGGAGGAGGAGGAAGACTGAGGAGGAGAAGGAGGGAGGAGGAGGAGGAAGAGGGAGAAGGGAGGAGGAGGAAGGAGGAGGAGGAGGAGGGAGGAGGAGGAGGAGGAGGAAGAGGGAGGAGGAGAAGGGAGGAGGAGGAGGGCAGAGGAGGAGGAAGAGGGAGGAGGAGAAGGGAGGAGGAGGAGGGGAGCAGGAGAGGATGGGTTGCAAGGTTGCAGGAGAGGGGAGGAGGAGTTGCAAGGTTAGCACATGCTTTTGGACATGGAGTGCAAGGAAGCATGGACACTTGAGACAATTTCTTGGAATACCAATGCAGAACTCAACACAATGCCCCAAAGAGTGTGGGCTTCATTCCATTATGGGGTATTTATACAAGTTGGAGAGCTTCTCTCTGCATGTAGGAATTGTAAGACATTCTCTCTCTACATGTAGAACTTGCATATAGAAGTTGCATGTAGGAGTTGCATGTTGAACTTGCATGTAGGAGTTGCATGTAGAACTCACATGTAGAACTCGCATGTAGGAGTTGCATGTAGAACTCGCATGTAGAACTCGCATGTAGGAGTTGCATGTAGGAGTTGCATGTAGAACTCGCATGTAGGAGTTGCATGTAGGAGTTATAAGTAGAACTCGCATGTAGGAGTTGCATGTAGAACTCGCATGTAGAACTTGCATGTAGGAGTTGCATGTAGGAGTTGCATGTAGAACTCGCATGTAGAACTCGCATGTAGGAGTTGCATGTAGGAGTTGCATGTAGAACTCGCATGTAGGAGTCGCATGTAGGACTTGCATGTAGGAGTTGCATGTAGGAGTTATAAGTAGAACTTGCATGTAGGAGTTGCATGTAGAACTCGCATGTAGGAGTTTCATGTAGAACTCACATGTAGGAGTTGCATGTAGAACTTGCATGTAGAACATGCAAGTTGGATTTCTAAGAGGGATTATTTCTAACCTTATGAATGTACAAGCGGAGCTTTGCCACTACTCTACGCACACATTCTGTTCTACCTAAGTCCATGTTGGCACAGAGACAACATACTCCTGGATCCATTTTATTACCCATCCTCGGGTTATGGCTTATTGCGAGCACGTACTTGGATTGGCATGCCTTTAGTCCAGTGGCTGTGGAACTTGTGTCGTGCCAGTCAGTCCTATTGTAAAGCCTTGACACCATACAATTTTTGCTAAGTTTCCAGGTAGCCTGTATCCACCATTTGTTCAAACAGAGATATGTGGTGTGCTTCTAAGAAGATCACTCTTTGATAGAGTCAGCTTGTAATCTGAGCATCGACCCGTTCATTGAGATTGAAACTGAGTGGAGGCAAATGGGTATCGAGGTAACATGGGACCTCCAGAATGAATTCCAATGTTTTACATAATATAGTACTTAGGCAAAGGAAGCAATCAATGTTGCCGCACATTATTTGCTCATGCTGCTGAAGTGCTTGGATCATTGTGCCTTGGATATTCCATTCTACACCAGAGTATGGTTCGATCTTCATCCAAAGTGTGTATGTGGGCTTTCCATTTTTTACATCGTGGAACTGCATAGAACTTGGGATGGGTTCTGAGACATGGAGGTGCACATAGGTACTCCTTCAACAGAAGATTACATCAAAGAGATCAGGACGGTGCCAATTAGGTTATGGATCCAACTTGCTTATCCAACCTTCACTAATTTGATGCTGACGAAGGTTGGTAGGAAAGTTGTCCAGGGTCCCCATCCACCTCGAGTTTTCATATCAGGATATTTGCTCCAAAATTCCTTGATGGGGTTATTGGGGAGGTAGTCTATGGCTTGAGCGATGAAAACCGAGCTAGCCTCATGAAGCGATCAATGAAAACCAAGCAAGAAAAGTCAATACATGACATTTGACTTAACCCATCACATGCATCCAACAATTAGAAAGAAGAAATAGCCACAATTTGGCATAATGATTCAAGTAGTAGAATATCATGTGTAAGATGTCATAGTACTAACCATAGTCTTGCTTAATATCAATGTGATTTAAAGTAATCAAAGACCAAGTTAAAATATTACATTGACCAATATGACAAACTAATTTTCAATATACACATTGTTTAAGAAGAATATTAGTCCTAAAGCATGGCAAGTGACTTCTACATAAATAATAGTAGAGTTTGTACTTCATATTATAATAGATATCGCTTTAATTTGGGAAATATCACATGAGTGCATATATACATGAATCATATGGGTGTTTGAAAGGCTCAATAGTAAACTCATTACCATCCTAATCAACAAGATCCAATCGAGCTCTCTTGGCACTAGCAACCTACACAAGGGGCTCCCAACACTACCCTCAATCAAAGTATTATTATCAAAAGAGAAGCATGCATCCCATTTGTCAAGCATTCTTTGATGAGAGGTACAATACCACATCCCATCTCCATTCATAGTATTATTATCAAAAGAGAAGCATGAATGCCCATTTGTCAAGAATTCTATGATGAGCGGTGCAATAACACATCCCATCTCCATTCATAGGCCACCTAGAGGATACAAAAGGCTCAAAATACATTCAATGAAACTAGTGGATCCCTTGCTTTTTATTGAAAATGCATGGTGGATGATGCTCTAGGTTCCTTCTATACCTTAAGCCTGATAATGAGTCCAGTAGTTACTCATTTGTTGTATATTTAACTTCTCAAAGATAAGTTCAATATATACACTAAATATTGGAGTTGTATGGCCTAAATGCCTAAATGCATCATAAAACCAAGTATATTTGATCTCTTACATCACACAATGATTCAAAGGAGCTTTCTAAACAACATATCTTCTCCTTCTTATTTAGGTAACCATGTAGAATTTTATCTAGAACAACACACAATGATCCACTCCAATAATTGCATGCAAACATATCATTCCATCTATGTAATGCATGATCATTCATGGGAAAATTATACAATAGTCATATAGATAAAGAGCATCCATGCTTAAACTCTTAAATAGTATAGAACTACAATAAAGTATTTCCTACTGCTAATGGGCAAATAAAGACTAACCACCATCTGATCATCCAATATTGTCGCAATCACAACTATGGCACACCTTAAGTGATCCTTTGTGAGATGATACCATGTAGGGATCCCATCTCCACACATCTCAAAGCCAGGGGGAAAGTCAAGTAGCACATTACTTGCATGTAAGCATCACGGTGAAAACATGGTAAGGTGGAAGGCTATTTTAGCTATGTAGCTATTTTAGCACATTACTTGCATGTAAGCATCAGGGTGAAAGCATGGTAAGGTGGAAGGCTATTTTAGCTATGTAGCATAAAAATAAAACAAAATATCTATAATTAGATATAAAATCTTTGACTTTATTATGCATTTTATAAAGCAAAGAGACTATAGAGTCTAAAAAGCACCTCTAAGTACTGGAAATTTATAGAAGACTCTAACTATTAGTGCTTTACTACTCAAATAGCAAGTGTCTACCTAGGACATGCTATTTCTAGCCACCTTACAATGTTTTCATCCAACAAACGTTTTTTCACTAGCAAAGTCCAATCCCATTGCAATGTAATCCCCAACTATCAATTGAAAAGAAATTTGTCTCCATGACACACGATGATATCCATAGGTGAAAAAGGATAAAATATATAAGTGGTAATCTCTTCCACAACAACTCTCACTCCTATGATATTAGTAACAAAAATGTTATTTAATCTCACACTATTAGAAATAGAGAATCATCATTATTTTTAAATCATAAATATCCCAACAAAAAGGAGAAATTCCTTAAACCATGATCTTGATTGGTCCTCTCCTCATTTTCTTTATTAACATAAGGTGGACTCTCACCAAAAAATGATAAAATGAATCCCAACATTCAAACAATCAAGAGTACTAATTGGTTCAAATTTAATAGTGAATCCTTTTTCCATTAATCATCACGTTTAGGGTTAAGGATGTTCAAAACCTAAGGTCCCTAAGCACAACCAAAATACTATGATAATTTCCATCAAAGAGCATAAAACTTAATAAGAAAAAAAAAATCGCATACCATTCCCACTTTATCTACATAATTGTTGTACCCTTATGCACAACCAAAAATATATGCTAATTATTAAAATTTTACCTTTGAAGGTGTAGAAGAGCTTGAGTACTACAATTTTTTTAAAACATCATCTTGCTCGAAGGTCTATAGCAAAAGTTATGGCCTTTGCAAGCAGAGATTCCATGTATTTTTGGACCATTTTGCACTGCATATTAATACTTGGTCTCTACCACCCCTCAATATTTATGATGAGATATGGATATGACCTTGGAATAGTGTAGATGAGCTTGAGTACTACAATTTTGGTTCTACATCATCTTAATCAGAGGTCTATAGAAAAAGTTATGGCCTCTACAAGCGAGATTTTGGGCCTTTTAGGACCATTCTGCACCGCGTATTAATACGTGGTCTCTACCAACCCTCAAGCTTAATGTCGAAATATGAACTTCTAGTGGTGTAGATGAGCTTGATTACTACAATTTTGGTTTTTAAATCATCTCGATCGGAGGTCTGTAGCAAGAGTTATGGCCTCTGTAAGCAGAGATTCCGAGCCTTCTAGGACCATCTTTGCACAACCTATTAATATGCTATCTCTACCACCCATAAAGTTCCATGTTGAAATTTGACCTTGAAGTGGTGTAAAGGATAAGGTGTACATGACTATGGATTCTAAGTAATTTTTAAAAATTTTGGATATCCTTAAAATAATACAAAATAATTCCCTCTAGTTTTTAATTTTATTTATGATGCAAAAGGCAAAGGAAAAATGTATTTTCAAAGTCATGCGAAGTGGGGTAAAAAGAGAAGAGGTTATGAGAAAAAAATAAAGAATTGAGGTCTTTTGGTGCCACTACCATTTGTTCTAAATGAGGAATAGGTGTAAAGAAATAGAGATTCCACTTCTAGAGGCAAGAGGTAATAAAGAAAGGTAGCTACAATAGGCAATAGGAGGCCAGGAGGCAAGAGAGGTGCCAACAACTTTCAATAAAGATTTTATATGTTTGAGCAAATGAGGAGGAAAGTTAGACTTTGGTTATATTGATTGAGCTTCAATTAAATTTATGAATTGATAATGTCTCATATAATGGATGGTTTGCTCGTTTTTCATCGCTCGGCTCAATTACTTTGCTCGGTTATTTTCGCTCGCTTTTTGGTAATCCTCGCTTATTGGGAAGTGGTATCTCATCAAAATCATACCCATCATTGGAACTTTGCATGGGAATACGAATTGGATTATCCAGATTTTGATATTCAAAATCAAATACTGTGTCATTTTTTACTGATGGAAGCACAAGTAGTGTCGGAGGTGATGACGGGGCAAGGAGGGAATCTAGGGACATCAGAAGAGTGTTAGTTGTGGAAGGGGGAGCAGAGGGAAGGGGGGGAAGAACTAGGCAAATGGTTTGAGTAGCTTGGTAATCCTCAAGGGTAGGATTAGCAAGGGAGGGGAAGAAGCTAGGTGTGAGGGGCTCATAAGTTTGTGATTGTTGGGTTAGTTGAAAATGGTGAGAGGCATGAGCAAAGAGACGATGGAGTGAATAGATGTTAGGATGGAACTCAGGGAAGGTTAAGAGGGTGGTAGCAGTAAGGGTAAATGAGGTTATGAGGTTGACAAAGAGAGTGGTTAGATATGGGAAGTTGGATGTGAGATAGGGCCCTGTCATCTTCCGACACTTCTTTTTGCTGGTGCGATCAACTGCATGGGTGGGATGTCGGTTATGTCATTCCTTGCAAATAATAGTGATGGCCTTTGTAGCAATGGCAACAAACCATCAATAACCTTGAAGGGAGGATTACCCATGAGGCATACATATGCAATGAATGCATCCATCCTGAGTGCTATAAACCCGGCATGTGTAGACAGGCAAAAGATATCTTTCTCATCTTCATTTTTGTCAGGGATGGCTTGCATGTTGAAGTAGTTGCGCTTCAGTCGGCTCGTGTTTATTGTTGTGTTAAATTGGACTCCATCCAATGTTTCTAGTAGCACAGCTTCAATGGGATTCATCTTTCTTACTCGGTAGGGTCCTTGACCTAGATACTTCAGTTTCCCCTTGTGTACTTTGGCATTGTATAACAGGACCAAGTCACCTTCTTTGATGTCTTTAGCTTTAAGAGTTCTGTCAAACCATGCCTTTCTTCTGCATTTTTCTATTGTCATGGCATGGTAGGCAACTTTGTTTCTGTATTCTTCTCCAACTGATAGAGTCTTTCTTTCAAGGATTCATGGTCTCCTATGCATTCATGTACTGCTATGCGTGGGCTTGGTATTACAAATTCTAGTGGGACCACAGCTTCAAGGCCATACACCAATTGAAAAGGTGTGTTCCCTATACTAACCTTGAGTGTGGTTCTGTATGCCCATAAGGCTGCATTCAGTTTCTCTGCCCAATCAGAACGCCTTAAGGGTAGTAGGGTGTGCTTTTCTATGGATTACCATAAAGCCAGACAAGAGTTCTTGGATTACCTCATTGATAAAATGTATGCCTCTATCCAACACAATTTCAATGGGGCATCCAAATTAGGTGATCACATTTTCATATAAGAATCTTGCTATGCTTCTGGCATCTGCCTTTCTGACTTCTTTAGCTTCAGCCCATTTTGTAAAGTAATTAGTGGCCACAATGATGTAGTGTGCCTGTGTTCCTTTTGCTGCTAGATGGATGGGACCCACATAGTCAATCCTCCATTTTTCAAATGGTTTTTGTGCAACAACTGTTATTAGGGGATTGAAGTCTTTGTGTTGTGGTTTACTAGTCCATTGGCATTTATCATAGCCTTTTACATATTTATAGGCATCTGCCCACAGTGTGTTGAGATATCGAGCTCCACTCATGATATGCCAGGGTGACCGTTGTGCATTTATGTCACCGACTTGTTAGCTACAGATGCGGTTGGTACACCGCCCATGAATAATAGCTGGATGACAGCCATCTATGCTTTTGTACTTAGAGTTCTTTTGGCTTTCACAACTAAGAAGAGGAAAACTATTTTCAGCCTCCACCTTTGTGTGTATTTCCCCATTGTGTATGTGAGAAAGCCACAAGTGAGGCTCCTTCCTTCTCTCCCACTCTCTTCACATGGTATCAAAGCCAAGTTCGTGGTAAGGAGCTCAAGAAAGCAAACCAAGTTCGCAGTGTCCTAGTAAGAGGATCATTGTTGCTTTCCTTTTTCGAGTTTGGGAGCAAATCCCTGCAGGTAGCACAGCCGAAAAGTGCAAGAGTGCATTGTCTCAGATCGGGATGCCCTTCATGGTGTGGCGAGAGTACATTATTTTTTTGATTCGAGGCCATTTCAGGGCCCATTTTGGTGGCGAAAGTTTTTCGCAAGTACTCAAAAAAGCGCCATGTTTTTGTTGTGCGACCACTGTTCTGCAAGTCAGTGAAAAGTTGTTGTAGAAATTGCATCGTATGCCTGTGCGCAGAGATATTGGGAGTGACAGAATCATTCTTATTTGTTGATTCATAATCGTCACTAGGAAGTGACTGTGTGGTCAAATACCACTTTTGTCAGTTTTGCAGATTTGCCCTTGTGAGGTAGAAGTTGTGTTTTTTACAGTGAAAGAATATTTTGCATTGTTCTTGTAATGGCGTCTGATGCTCTTTCATAGATTATCACTGAAAAGCTTGACAAGAACAACTTCCAAGCATGGAAGTTTAGAATGACAAATTTCTTTATGGAAAAAGGCTATTGGGAGTTCATTACTGGAGCTGAACCAGAACCAGTTATTCCTAATGTTCCCAATCAACAGGAGTTGCAGGCATTTAAAAGTTGGCATGAGAGAGCTAGAAAAGTTATGTATTGGCTGTCTATCAGTATTTCGGATTCTATGGTTGTGCATATTTAGGATGCAAGCATTCCGAAGGAGGCGTGGGATACTTTGAAAATGTATAGCACAAATACGCAAGCCAAAAAAATGCAGCTCAAGCAGGAGTTGTATAATGTGCATAGAGAAAATATGAGCATCAATGACTACCACATGAAGGTGAAGAAGATTGCAAATGCACTTGCTTCCATTGGGCTACCAGTGGAAGATGATGACTTAGTTTTTGTGACCTTGAATGGTCTAGGAAAGGATTATGCACAATTCCAGACATCCATTGCCATCCATGAGAACTTTCCTGATTTTGAGGAGTTGATTACTCTTCTAATTTCTAAAGAGCAGAGAAATGGTGGTGCATCTTCTTTAGGAGGAACTTCAAAAGAAATAGTCTTCTACTCAAATGCTGGAAGAGGTAGAGGCAGAGGTAGAGCAGGCCAATCTGGAGGCCGTGGCAAAAATCAAAATATGCAACAAATTCAAGAAAACCAGTCCTATGGAGGAGGACATGGTAACCTTAGAGGCAAGGGGAGCCAATGAGGTTGTGGTGGATGGCAGAGAGGCCAAAATGCAAACATCAGTGTTGAATGCTACTACTGTGGTAAAATAGGTCATATGGTTAAAGGCTGCTATAAAAAGCAAAATGACATCGTGACTGGAAAATTGCAGCAAGGCAATTATGCATCCTCTAGTAGATAGGGTGATGACAGAAATGAGCATCTGTTTATGGTGCAGCACATGACCAATTCTGTGACAAGTGTAGAAGAAGGCAATGATGTGTGGTATGTTGACTCAGGTGCGTCAAACCACATGACATGTCATGCAGAATGGATGCACAATGCAAGAAAAATGGAAAGACGAGGATTTGTGGAAACTGGTGATGATACTGCACACCCTATTATGCAGATTGGTGAAATTCCTTTGTCTATGCAGGATGGGAAAAAGAAATACCTGTCTGATGTATTTCATGTCCCAAATATCACCAAGAACCTTGTTTCTGTTGGTCAAATGGTTGAGTAGGGCTTGCAGGTCAGATTTAATACTCATGGATGCTTTGTTGAGGATATGAAAAATAAAGGTCACTTGATAGCAAAAGGGAAGAAGAAGGGCAAGATGTTTACATTAGATGCGGACATGCCTGAATTGAGTGCAACAATGTTTACACATGGGACGGGTGTAGTTGCAGATATTGATATCTGGCATAAACGCATTGGTCATGTTAATGTATGACGACTTAAATTAATGCAGGCCCAAAATATTATTGCAAGATTGCCTAAGTTCAAGGTTGCAGAAATGGATAAGATATGTGAAGCCTATCAATTTGGAAAGTAGGCAAGGAAACCATTTCCTAGACATGTTCAAGAGAGTAAGAGGCCATTAGAATTAATCCACTCTAATGTGTGGACTACTAAAGTTGCATCTATTGGAGGCTGTCATTATTTTGTCACCTTTATTGATGACTACAGCTAAAAAGTTTGGGTGTATTTTATGAAAAAGAAAAGTGACGTGTTTGGGCATTTCAAAGCTTTTAAAGCTATGGTTGAAAAAGAAATAGGTCTACAAAATAAAATGCCTAAGGTCAAATGGAGGGGGAGAGTACCTCTCAAATGAGTTTGCAAGTTTCCTACAGGAGCATGGCATAAAGCAGCAATATTCATGCACTCATACCCCATAGCAAAATGGACTTGCAGAAAGGAAAAAGAGGCATATTGGAGAGGTATCTCATGCCATGCTCAACGAAAAAGACCTGCCATATTATTATTGGGCTGAAGTAGTTTCTACAGCAGTTTACAAAATGAACAAGACTCCCACTGTAGCAATACATGGCATGATGCCAGAGGAGAGGTATACTGGTAGGAAACTAGATATTTCTCATTTGAAAGTTTTTGGTTGCATTGCCTACATTCATGTGCCAGATGAGTTGAGATCCAAGTTGGATCCAAAAGTTGAGAAGTGCATCGTTATTGGTCATTCTCTGTAGTAGAAATGGTATAGATGCTATAACATTTCTACTCATAAGTTTACAGTGAGCAGAGATGTTGTTTTTGATGAGATGAGCAGCTGATATAAACCAATAAATGTGATTGATGATGTAGATGCACAAAATGGTAATGCTGCACAGAGTTCACAACAACAATCACAAAACATTAGTGGACCTGTAGTGTCCTCTAGCAGTGGTTCACATACTTCACCATGGACAGGCAAATCGAGATCAGGAGAATCTCCTCAAAGCAATGCAGATAGTGGTATGCAGTATCACAAAAGGGAAAAGAGAAAGTAGATCAGCCCATGGTTGATGTGAATGTAGGTCACTCTTATGTGGATGGTGAATCCAGTGGCTCAGAACAGAGCCTTGATGATGAGTTGTGTATTCCTTCTATTATTACACCTGGAGTAAGAAAGACCAAGGATGTTTTGAGAGCACTTGGTAGTGAGCCTATTTTGTGCAGGTCTACCAGAGCTAGGTATCCTATGGATAGGCTAAAATATGATGGATTTACAGCCATTCACTATGCCTATATGGTCAAAGTGATACAGGAACCAGAACCCACTTCTTTTGAGCAAGCCATGGGAAAAGAAAAATGGGAGAAAGCCATGGATGAAGAAAGCCATGGCGGTTGCAAGGATGGCAACCATAGAGCAGTCATTGCTATGGCTACATCAAAGGGATGGTCTTTACATCAGATGGATGTAAAAAATGCTTTCTTGCATGGTGATTTGCAAGAAGAGGTCTATATGGAGCAGCCACCAAGTTATGTTCATGCTGTTCCTGAGTTTGTTTGCAAGTTGAAGAAAGCCTTGTATGGCTTGAAGCAAGCACCCAGAGCATGGTCTGACAAGATAGGACAATATCTTGTCACTATTGGCTTTTAGATTTCCAAGGCAAATTTCTCACTTTATGTGAGAAAAATAGAGAAAGGTATTATGATGCTTGTCATTTATGTTGATGATTTGATCATCACATGTGATAGTGATGAAGATATCCTTCATGTGAAAATGCTATTGAAGTAGAAGTTTGAGATGAAGGATATGGGAAAGCTGCGTTACTTCTTGGGCATTGAGGTGATTAGATCCACAAGTGGGATATGGCTCTTGTAGAGGCAGTATGGATTGGACATGCTGTCCAAATATGGGATGACAGGTTGTAAGCCCCTTTCAGTTCCTTTGGAGCAGAATGTGAAGCTGAGCACAGATGTAGGTGAGCTTCTAGAAGACCCTACTATGTACAGACGCATAGTAGGAAGTTTGATTTATACTCGATTTATATGACTATTACCAGGCCAGATTTGAGCTATGTTGTTGGGTTGGTAAGTCAATTTATTCAGGCTCCAAGGAAATTGCATGTGGATGCGGCTAGATGCATACTGAGGTATGTGAAGTCCACATTGCAGTATGGACTATTTTATGAGACTAGGGTTCAGATACAGTTACACTGATGTTGATTGGGCTGGTAGTATTTCTGATAGACGATCTACCAGTGGATATATGTTCTCTTTCGGGAGTGCTGTAGTCACTTGGAGCAGCAAGAAATAGCCTACAGTTGCCTTGTCAAGCACAGAGACTGAGTACAGGGGTGCAGCAATGGCTGCATGTGAGGTAGCTTGGTTGCATAAGCTACTTTATGATATGCATCAGTCTACAGATGGGCTGGTTGTCATTTATTGTGACAACATGAGCAGTATACACCTGGCAAATAACTCAGTCTATCATGCTAGAACAAAGCACATTGAGGTGCATTATCACTATGTGTGGAAGAAGGTTCTAGTAGGTTTTATTGATCTAGTTTACGTCAGCATAGAGGATCAGGTAGCTGACATATTCATGAAGGCATTGGGCGCAGAGAAGCTGCGCAAGTTCAGAGACCTGCTTGGTGTGCAGGAATTGGGATTGAGCTCGAGGGGGAGTGTTGAGATATCGAGCTCCACTCGTGATATGCCAGAGTGACCGTTGTGCGTTTATGTCAATGACTTGTTAGAGCTGCAGATGCAGTTGGTACACCACCCATGAATAATAGCTAGATGACAGCTATCTTTATGTACTCTAGTTAGTGGCTCAGTTAGTATGCTACCTTAGTTAGCTGAGTTTGGTTTGAGACCCACATATAGGGTTCATCTATGCTTTTGTACTTAGAGTTCTTTTGGCTTTCACAACTAAGAAGAGGAAAACTGTTTTCAGCCTCCACCTTTGTGTGTATTCCGCCATTGTGTATGTGAGAAAGCCATAAGTGAGACTCCTTCCTTCTCTCCCACTCTCTTCACATAGTGTTGGCCACTAGTAGCCTACGAGGAGAACTTTTCTTGCTTTGGCTTCCCCTTGGAAGTGTCCTCTTGCAATGCATTCATGGACTTCAATCAGGATTGGCATGATCTCATGAGGCATTACACATCTTCTTAATACCTGGTCCTTGCCCATCTTGTATAGTTGTCCTACAATGAGTTGATAGGGTGCAGCCTTTAGAATTAGTTTTCTGGCGTCTACTACTTTCATTTTAGCGGGTGGTCTTCCTGTCATTAAGTACCCAATGATATCTCCACACCACTCTAGAACAACATCTATTTGAAATAGTGTGGCATCTAGTAAGTCGTCTTCTACTCCAGTGGCTTCTTCTCCCGACTTGACACGAGACATGTGATCGGCAATGTAGTGTTGGGCACCTTTGCAGACCACTATTTTGAAGTTGAATTCTTGAAGAAAGAGGAGCCATCTGGTTATTCTTCCTATTGTACATGGACGGTTCACAAGATAAAGCAATGCTTGATGGTCGGTGTAGAAGACAAAATCATTTACCAGTAGATAGTGCCAAAATTTCTTTACACTATACACCATTGCTAGGGCTTCTCTTTATGTGGTGGTATAGTTGATCTCTGCATCATTGAGTTGTCGACTGGCGAATTAGAATGGGTAGTCTTTCTTATGTTCACCAGGTTGACAAAGCACACTCTCAATTGCATACTTGGATCCATCAGTATGAAAATGAAAATCAATATCCCAATCGGGAGATATAAGGATGGGTGTTGTGATTATAGGTGCCTCTTTAAAAGCTCAAAGGCTTGGTCGTACTCTTCTGTCCCATAAGAATTTCACTAGTAATTTGTAAAGTGGTTTAGCTATCATGGCATACAGCAATATAAATCTTCTATAATAGCCGGCATGTCCCATAAAAACATGTACACCTTTGGAATTTGTAGGAGGAGGCAACTCCATGATGATTTTGATTTTGTCCATGTCAGTTGCAATCCCATGTTGAGAAACGATGTGTCCCAAAACAACTCCGTGGGTGACCATGAACTGGCATTTTGTTGGATTTAGGGAGATGCCATACTCCCTGCATTTTGATTAGTACTGCTTCAAGACATTTGAAGTGGTCTTTTTTGTTTGAATGGATGAACAAATAATGCAAGAACACTTGTAAAAACTTATTCAGAAATGACTTGAAAGCTGTGAACATGATTCGCTGGAATGTGGCCGGGGAGGCATTACAAAGGCCGAAT
This sequence comes from Dipteris shenzhenensis, assembly GCF_047967505.1. NCBI lineage: Eukaryota > Viridiplantae > Streptophyta > Polypodiopsida > Gleicheniales > Dipteridaceae > Dipteris > Dipteris shenzhenensis. The sequence continues at coordinate 50,774,015 of NC_141620.1, forward strand.
GGCATGACTCTGTATGCAAAAATACCCCATTTTGTAGCAAATGTTGTTTTTGATTGGTCTTTAGGAGCAATTTACACTTGGTTATACCCACTGAAGCCATCTAACAAGCTATAGATTTCGGAGCCTGCCACCTTTTCCAACATTGTTTCTGTTAAGGGTAGGGGATAGTGATCCCTAATTGTGGCGACATTCACATTCTTTAAGTTTATGCATATTCTGAGCTTCTTATTGCACTTAGGTACAATGACAATGGGTGAAACCCAATCAGTGTGCTCTATCTTGTAGATGAATCCGGCATCTAAGAGTTTTTCCAGCTCATCATAAACCATGGTGCCATACTTAGGATTTGTCCGATAAGCTCCACATACCTTAGGGTGAGCACCTTCCCTTATAGGTATCATGTGTACTGCCACATCTGGTGAAATTCCTTTCATCTCTTTTGTATGACCATGCTACGCAGTCACGGTATTCCATTAGGAGTGCTTTGAGTTTGGTTTCATCTTCTTATCAAAGCTATTTCCCAATGAAAACCATTTTTTCTTCCTCCCCTTCAAGGGCGAGGTTTATTGTGCATGTTTTTACCAGTCCCTCATAGATTGGAGTTTCTCCAATGCTATCGGTTTCTTGAACTTTAGATTCTCTGAGTGGTCTTGGCATTGCTATTGGCGCATTGCCACTCATGTAATTCTTGAAGTATTCTGGCACTTCGCGAAGATCGGCCTCTAATGGTGTTGAAGTAGCCTAACATGTGCCATGTGTACTGGATGGCATAGTTTCATTTACCAATTTGTTAGGATCTTTTTGACTTTCTTTTTTTGAAGGCTCTTGATTGAGCTTCATCCACACATATGGATTATATTTCCAAAACTTCTTACATTGGGAACTATGGGGTAACTTTTCCACTAGTAAGGTGTTTCCAAGTAAGGGTTCATTTGCTGCGCATACTCCTTCCAGTCCCTCAGGGGACCATTCAAGAGGTGGTGGTTCTGATTTTTAGGGAGCTACTTTGCAAGGTACAATTCGATGACCCTTGTTTGGACTCGTTCAAATTCATTAAAGTGTTCGGCCTTGCCTTTTCTGTGATTTTCTCCTTCAGCTTTCTTGTGGGATCTTCTGCTATTATTCAACTTTGGAGGTTCAACTTTTGGGAGCTCGACTGCCATTAGGGCATGCAGAATGGCTGTCATTATCAAAGATTTAATCTTCAATTTCAGTATTCTCGGCCTCAGTTTCAAGGTCCCAAGGAAAGTCGGAGTCATCATTGGTATGGGTACCTTCTTCAGGTTCATTATCCCACTTGAGGTCAGCCATAAAGAATGGCATCTCTAGATCGATTGGTTCTTCATGTGTGAGTGGAGGATCTACCTGTAGCACCTTAGCATCTATTTGTGAGAACATGGGGTCTAATGAATGGTAGTTGTCAATGGTTGCCAATGTTTGTATCCAGTTATTGACATTGCTTTGTGAATCGTTCGCTATGGCATGCTGTTGCAGGGGAGCTGATTTGCTTGAGATTGTCATCGAAGATGTATCATACAATGCTCTAGGCACAATTGGTTTTATAGCTCTTGTCCCCACATTCACCCTGACTGCGGTGTTGCAATTTTGGATTGTCAATCTATCAGTTCCTCAGTCATGGAGGACTGATGCTTCCCGTAACCAAGGATGTCTTAGTAAGATTTGATAGGATTTTTTGGGGAGATCCAAGATTGTGAATTGGAGGGAAAAGCAGACTCCTGTGACCTTTGTGGACACACCATTTACTATTCCCAAGGGTTTAGCGCGTGAATCATCGACAAGGCGTATGTTGAAATTAACCGTTTGCATTGGTGGGAGACCCCATTCTTTGTAGAACTCCTTTGATAGGACATTTACACCTGCTCCACCATCCACTATGGCTTGGACTTCATTATATGCCTTGTGGATCAAGGGCATAGTACTGTTGCATATGTCATCTCTCTCACCCATCTGCACGGGGATATCTTTGATGTTGTTCATAGGTGGAGAGGGATTTGCGAGTTCAATCCATCCTTTGAAACTCTCCCAAAGATTGGGACAATTTTGTAGGAGGATTCCGATGGGAATTGACACAGGGCAACTTAGGATGCTAGAGAATGCAGCTCCTTCAAGTTGACGTGGCGGTACATTATGTTGTGGAGTCTATTGTTGGAAAAGAGGCTCCATCATAGTATCAATACTTTGTGTGGTCAAGTCAAGCCTCAAATTGAGGTTGTTTCTTAGCCTCAAATTGAGCTTGTTCCTTTTGTACCCATTGTTTAAGTGCCTGAAAATGAGCCTTCTCCACCTTTGCATTTGGGTATGGAGCTTCTTTTATTTGAGGCTCGGGAGTTCATGTGGACGAGCTCAACTACTCATTGCTTGGCAGAGGTAGAGGCACTTGTGCTTTCTTTTTAAGAAGTGGCTTTGGTTGGATTGGAATGTTAGGGCCTTTGGTGGCCTCTTTCTATTGTCATGTAATTACATTCATAGATTGTGATATTACACTTGTTGGACCTAGACTTTGATGGTCCACCCCAATGATGCCGATTGGGACATCAGGCTTAACCTCTGTTTGTTGTGGGACCTTATTTTTTATGGGACAATCCATACAAGCATGTCTTATGCCACAATCTCTACAGAGTGGTTGGAAAGTAGCGGGGCTACCACGATGAGGGCACTCTGTGATCTGGTGATTTTCTCCACAACCGTAACACTTGATTGGTGCTTGATATGTGTTGGGATGTACTTGATTTGCATAAATTGGTATTAGACCCTCTGTACCTTCTACATAGTACACTGGGTACTCTTCTTAATACTCAAATGACGAGTCTACTTCCTCGACTTGTAATTGATGTATTGGAACTGCCTGAGGAGCTGGATTTGGTGCTCTTGGATATGGTCGTGGATTCGGATTCTTGAGTAGTTGTGGGACTTGTGTCCAAACAGGAACATGATTTAGCCTCAGAGTTGGGGGCGCTTGTGCAAGTGCCAGTTGCCTGTACACTGGCATGGGTGCCACTTGGTATTGTTGATATTGAGGCGATTTGTTGCGCATGTTGAAGATGCAACTGTTTTCATCATGGCCGCCGACAACATAGATATGGCATCACAACCTAGGCGGTGGATTTGCTTGTGCAGTGATCTTGGCTCTTAGAACCAGGCACTCATTTGCTATATGATTGGCCGTGCAGTGTGGACACCAGAAATTTTCTCATCGTGGATATGTCTGAGTTGGCAGCTGAGACAAGTGAAGGTTTTGTTCCATGGCCTGCATCATGTCTTCTTTCAGCTTCATGGTCATGGCCTCTAGGCGATCTTCATTTGATGTTTCAGCACTGGACTTGGATTAGCCTTTTTTCGAGCGCTTATCTCGTGCACTAGATCTGCCATCATCATTGCTAGTGTCAGAGTCGGTCATGCCATCCTTGATGTCAATGGCTGCCGCCATGAGCAGCACTGAACATTTCATAGCTGCTAATCTTTTTCATATCCTTTCAAATTTTCTTTTTTTAGTCCCATAATGAACCAGGCCGTGAGGTACTTTGCATCGGGACATGGGTCACATTTGGCGATTAATATTTTCATCTTACCCAGGTACGTGCGTACATCTTCTTGATGGCCTTGTTCGATCTTGCTTAGTTGGAGAGCGGGATCATCTTGTAGCCTCTCTGTTTGAAAGTGTCTTTTAAATTCTGTTTGAAGTAGGTCCCATGTGGTGCTCTCTTTCACTAGAAGGTCTAGGTACCATTTAGATGCTTCATCAGTTAAAGCCATGGGAAACCAAGCCACCTTGGTTTCATGGGATTGATCTCCACCTGCTCGGCATGCGGCAAAAATGCTAGAGGAATCGCCTCTCCCCTACCATTATATTTGGGAAATTCCAGTTTTCCCAAGGGGCGCCTACCTTGAGTGTTATTATTTCTTTGATTAAAAAAATTGTCAACCTTTGCATCGAGGTTGATATCCCCATCATTGCCACGATGATGTCCAACCATGTTGTGGCGTGGAGGAGTTAAAGGAATTGAATTTCAGGGGGGGGATTCGGGGTAGAGGATTGGCGGGGGCGATGGTTGCAGCAGAGTTGTATGCGAATTTGGTGAGCGTTGGAGTCAAAGGCATTGGTCGGACCGTAGCTGCATGCAGATTTGGCGAGAGTTGCAAAGGGTGACTCTGCCACATTTAGAACCTTTAATCATTGATTGCCCATAACTTTTGGTGGTTGTGTCAAAACGTGTTTTCATAAAAAGGAGAAATGTTCAAAATTTGAAGCTCTATACTTTGACAACCATCCCATGGTTTGATTTATTCCTTAAGGTGATGTTTTTCCAAAAAACATGCATTTTCCTAAACCAGTAACGAAGAGTTTCAGCTAGGAATTATTTTTTTAATTTTTTACTTGAGTTGGAAAAATTTTAGCTCTCCTAGCTCTTGAGTGATATTTTCATGAAAGTTTGAAGTAGCTTGTTTCTTACACATACTTGCATATCTTTACTCGTTACTTGAGATGCTAATCTCCCTAGCAGCGGCGCCAAATGTTGGCTCTTTCCCACGACTTTCATAGGAAGAGCAGGGTTTTCTCAGTATGTAGGATTTCGAGGCTTTTTGTCACCTACAGATATATCAGGGTGGTTGTTTGTAGTATACGTGTAGCTTAGAACCTTGAGTCATGTTCCGGTGAGAGATGTAGGCTTAAGTGTGGTAAGCAAACATAGTGCATGTATGTGTAAAAGGAACATGTATCATCATGTTTAAGGTAATGAAGGCTTTCATCTTCATTGGGGGTTGTAGGGTTTAGGAGGAGTTTAAGGGTTAGAAGGAGGTTCCAGACTTTAGAAGAGGTTCAAGGGTTAGAAGGAGGCTCCAAGATTTAGAAGGAGGTTCAAGGGCTAGAAGGAGGTTCCAAGGTTTAGAGAGAGGTTCCAGAGTTTAGAAGAGGTTCCAAGGTTAGAAGGAGGATCCAAGGTTCAGGGTAGAGTACATGGTGGAGAACCCATCTCCCTCGTAGATCATGGAGGTTAAGGGTTAAGGAACTAAGGGTTTAGGGGGAGCATAAGAGTGGGAGAGGAAGAAGGTGTAAGAGCATGGGGGAAAGAAGAGAGAGGAGGGAGGAGGAGGAGGAGGAGGAGGGAGAAGGAGGAGAGGGAGGAGGAGGAGGAGGAGGGAGGAGGAGAAGGGAGGAGGAGGGAGGAGGAGGAGGAGGGAGAAGGAGGAGAGGGAGGAGGAGGAGGAGGAGAAGAGGGAGGAGGGAGGAGGAGTAGGGAGGAGGGAGGAGGAGAGGGAGAGGATGGGTCGCAAGGTTGGAGGAGTTGGGAGAAGGTTAGGACATGCTTTTGGACGTGGAGTGCAAGGAAGCATGGATACTTGAGACAATTTCTTGGAATACCAAAGTAGAACTCAACACAATGCCCCAAAGAGTGTGGGCTTCATTTCATTATGGGGTATTTATAAAAGTTGGAGAGCTTCTCTCTTTGCATGTAGGAATTGTAAGACATTCTCTCTCTACATGTAGAACTTGCATATAGAAGTTGCATGTAGGAGTTGCATGTTGCATGTAGGAGGAGTTGCATGTAGAACTCGCATGTAGAACATGCATGTAGGAATTGCATGTAGGACTTGCATGTAGAACTTGCATGTAGGAGTTGCAAGTAGAAGTTGCAAGTAGAAGTTGCAAGTAGAACTCGTATGTAGGAGTTGCATGTAGAACTTGCATGTAGGACTTGCATGTAGAACTCACATGTAGGACTTGCATGTAGAACATGCAAGTTGGATTTCTAAGAGGGATTATTTCTAGCCTTAATGCAAGTACAAGCGGAGCCTTGCCGCTACTTTACACACACATTCTATTCTACCTAAGTCCATGTTGGCACATAGACAACCTCTAGACAACACACCCTTACAACCAGATAGACCAATGTGACCACAATGGACTGGGTTGATGACCAGTGGACCAGGAGCCACTTAGCCTTGCCAACCCAATCACCAAACCTTTTGAACCCTCCACCTATTGTACGGCGGAGCAAGGACCTACTACCCTTCAACACCACCAATCAACCAGACCGTGTTGACAGACATGCGACTGTAAGAGCCTTGGTACAAGAATTAAGAAGAGGGGCCACTTAATCAACAATGGTAGGGTGGGACTTGCATAGTTCATGGCATAGAACAGTGACCATATCCAAGCTGACCCCATTCCCCATGTCAAAAGGTTTAAGCATATTTGTGAAACCTTTGGAGATATTGGGGACTTAGATAAGGTCAATGCCTTTGGACTTAGTCTTGATAGAAAGATAGGACAATGGTTTAGAGCACTTAACCCTAAAGAGAAAATCAAATGAGAGACATTAAGGATGGCTTTCATAGTGGGATTCGCCCCAAGTGGATCTAAATGCAACTGCATTAACCAATTGTACGAGGTGAAGAAAAAGAATAACCAATCTCCTCGAGACTATATCACCCACATCAAGCATTTAAATGCTAGATGTGAACCCCATGAGAGGATGAGTGACAAGCAATTGTTGCCTCAATTCCTTCTCGGTCTATATGATTCCAAGTTGCATGATTTGCTGATTGCAAAGACACTTTCATCTTCATTCAAGGTCTCAAAAGCATCCAAGGCCTCCACTTCATTGGAAGTCAAGGAGACAGGAAAGGGAACCAAAGACTCGACATGGAGGAGCTAGCCACTATTATATTGCATCAATTCAACCAATAATGGAAAATAGGAGCTGCAAAAGAAGGGTGGCCTGATGCCAACTTTCTTTCATTGTTCTTGGGAGAAAATTTTCACAGCACTTAGTTGGCTGACAAGGAGATCTTTGACTTAACCTCACTTCCTTAATCCAATCAAGAATGGATTTGCTTGATCTCAAAGCCAGTAGAGGCTGACCACTTGTCTAGATACTGATAAAAAAGATTTATGGTGGTGTCTCTTTCCTAAATCACAAAGGGGGAGAGACTTTTGGATAAAAGTCTTCCACTACGACCACCCCACAAGCACGAGGTTAATTTTGGAACTAGGCCCAAAGGCCCCATGGTGGCCACTCTCTTCTAAATTACAAAGAGGCAGAGACTCTTGGATCCAAAAGTCTTCCACCACTCTACAAGCACAAGGGAATTGTTGGTGCAAGATCCAAAAGTCCCATTTTGGCCTCTCTCCTAAATGACAAAGGGGGAGAAGTTTTGGATTTAAATTAAAAAGTATTATTATTTGTCGTGTCCACCACTGCACAAGCATAGGGAGGGAGACTTTTGGATTGAGATCCAAAGGCCCCATGGTGGCCACTCTCTCGTAAATCACATGGGGGAGATACTTTTGGATCTAGGTACAAAAGTCTAGATGTGACGTCGACTCCACAAGGAAGAGACTTCTTTTCTTCTTCTTCTTCTTCTTCTTCTTCTTCTTCTTCTTCTTCTTCTACTCCTAATTAAACCCTATTATTCGTGTGTGTGTGTGTGCACGTGTGCAAGCGCACGCATGCGTACGTGTGTATATTGGGGGGAGAGAGAAGAGAGAGCAAGAGAGAGAGAGAGAGAGAGAGAGAGAGAGAGAGAGAGAGAGAGAGAGAGAGAGAGGTGGGGAGATTTGTAGAAGAGAGAGAGGTAGGGGGAAGAGAGGAGGGTGTTGAAGGAGGGGAAGGTAGGCATTGACTGGTGGGAGGGGGGTATTACAAGGTGCCATGAGCATAGTAGCAATTGGCATAGGATTAGCTTAGGGTTTCTTTCACTTTTTTTGGGTTTGTTTGATGTGTTTGTTTACTTTTGTGCTATGTTTGGGGTTTTTCATTTTTCATTGTGTTTTAACATTCCAACCCATTTTCTTTAATCTATTAAATAAATAATAAAATTTATATATATAAGATATATAATGAAAGAAAACATAAAATTAACTAAATATATCTAGCTATTTATCATTTATTTAAATAAGAAAAGATATATTAATTTATTTCTTTTAAGTTAATATAAATAAATTATACTAATTTATTTACTTAATTAAAATTTACTATAAATATTTTGGAAATATATTTGCTTAAGGACGACTTTGGATCTAGATCCAAATTCCCTTTCTTGATGTTTGTGGGATGGCAGCAAACTTTCATATTTGAATTCAAAGGTGAGAAGTCCCCCTCATTGTGCTTGTGCAGTGATGGCCAATACAATGAAGACTTTGGATGCAATTCCAGAAGTTTGTCATCCTTGTGCTTATGTAGTGGTGGAAGACTTTTGGATCCAGATCCAGAAGTCTCTCATTCTTGTACTTGTGGACTGGTGGAAGGCTTTTTAATCCTGATTCAAAAGTCTCTCCCCCTTTGTGATTTAGGAGAGAGAGGCCACTATGTGACTTTTGTATGTGCTTGTGGAGTGGTGGAAGTCTTTTGGATCTAGATCCAATAGTCTTTCCCTCTTAGTGATTTAGGAGACAGAGGCCACCACATGGCTTTTGGATTTGGATCCTAAAGTCTCCCTCATTGCATTTGTGGAGTGGTCAGTGGCCAATACAACAAAGACTTTTGGATTAGGTCTATCAACCCTTTGTGGTTTTGGAGAGAGAGGCCACCGTGGGAGTTTTGGATCTAGATTCTAAAGTCCCCCACCTTGTACTCACAGAGTGGTGAAAATCCAAAAGTCTCTATAGAGAAGCCATCCTGGGACTGGATCCAAAAGTCTCTCCCACTTTGTGATCTTAGAAGAGAGAGAGAGAGAGAGACACCACCATGGGATTTTTGGATCTGGATCCAAAGATCTCTCATTCTTGTGACTGTGGAGTGGTTGAAGTATTTTGAATCCATATCCAAAATTCTATCTCCCTTTGTGATGAGGCCACCATGGGGCTTTAATCTTTCCAAATTCAAATGATGATGTGCTTGTGGAGTGGTGGAATCTTAATCCAGAAGTGTCTCCCTCTTTGTGGTTTGGAGAGAGAGGCCAACATGGGACTCTTTGATCTAGATCCAAAATTCTTACTCTTCGATCTTGATCCAAAAGTGTCTCCCTCTTTGTGGTTTGGAGAGAGAGGTCAACATGGGACTCTTCGATCTAGATCCAAAAGTCTCACTCATTGTGACTATCTAATCCAATGAAGAATTTGGGATCCAATGTTAAGGGGGCTAACCACCAACCTCTCAACATGCCATGGGGACTTCGAGGTGTCGCACTACAAAGACATGACCTTCTCTAACATTCATTTAAAAGCTTGCACCTTCATAGCTCTTGGATCGCATCTTGCTAGTTGCTCCACAAGGAAAGAACATGAGGAAGAGGAGGAGGAGAGGGGAGAGTGTGAGTCTAGTGAAGGGGGAACATAACGTAGGCATGGAAGCAACAAGGGGGGAGAAGACACAGGACCCCAAATCTTGGAAGCAAGAGAGATTGTACTCTCCACAATTCATATAATGAGCTCCAAAACCAAAAAATTGGCTTCTATACATGACCAATGTCCAAACCCTAATTCTCCACTAGCCTATTTTATCACACTTTTATGTCCACGTGGCCCAATGGTTCTATTCTCTGCTAGTACCAGTGGAGGGGACAAGTCTCTAGGCTCACCTAATCTATGATGTTACATGTCTTTTCTACAAATCATGGGATATTACAAGTATTTTTGCACATATTTGCCAAAGGAGATACTGTTAACCAATTGGGTTAACATGCCTCCCTTCCTATTCTCGACCTAGTCAGTCATGGTTGGTGGAGTTGAGTTGATGAAGATTAGGTACTAGAGTTGTCTTTGTTGCACAATTATGTGATCTTTTTGAAGTTGTGTTTGCTTCATAATCATCATTGGATCTTGTCGATGGAACTGTGGGGTGTATTTCAATTAGTGAGGTGTTGCTTCAAGTGTTGCATGCTGCATGTGGCATTGCATGGCATGAGCTATTGTATGGCTCAATGCATTGCTTGTATGAACTTAGCGGGATGGAGTATTTGTGACCTTTCAAAGGAAGACAAAGTAAAATAAAAAATCAAAGGATTTAGAAATAGATTGTTAGTAGGGGGAGGTAGGATCCTCTGGGTGTTAATGGTAACAAAGCAAGTACTAATGTCTGATGGATTATCATGATCATTTTTAAGTCTAATGTTTGATTTGCATGGGACTTGTAATTGATTCGCATCAAACTATGTTATTGGTATGCTATAATTAATTTCCATACATATGGCTAACATTTTTTATGTCTTTGTGGCATAGTGGTTTCCCATTTGAATCATCCTCTTGTGTGGACTTCTTTAGGCTTTGGCCTTGAATTTTCTTGAAGTAATAAGAGGTTTAAGGGTTGGCATTAATGTGATACATATGTCCAAGTCATTGCATCAAGAGGAGTCTAATAATACGCTATACAAACTACTGAAATGAGGACTATGGTTGAAAGGGATATAGCATCTAGGATTCTAGGAAAGTCCTCTAAGTTACAATTGATAGGTAATTGGTATGGCTCAAATAGGTAAGTGGTTACTAGTGATAATGAAAAACCAAAGAATAAAAAGAATAAGGGAAAAAAAAAAGAGTTACAGTCAGTGAATGTGTAAAAAAGCTCTTAAGGCCACAAGAAACTGTTCTAGACCGTTCCTGTTTCCTTCATAACTTGACCTTGCAAATAGGCCACAAATTTAAACCTATTGATTTGTAGCCAATTGTTGCTCTGTGTCTATGTTAGTGCTATTGTTGATTATCAATTATAGCATCCATCATGCTCCTCAACTTTTGTACTTACCATAACAAAGGGGTATATCTTCTACGGATCAAATGTGAGTAGATTATACTTACATAACTTGAGCTTGCAATGAAACCTCATACGAAAGATAATAAAATTTCTTCTCGACCAAATAAACTACAACATGCAAGCTTGCAATAGACTCCAAAGGTGATACTACACCTCCTTTATAAGCTTACCCTTGTCACCTAGGAGGGCCATTTTTCAGTGTACCATAATGCAAATTTGAGCTTTATGGAGCCACCTTTAGAAGAACGCCAAAATGGGATCTCACCCAAGGGCAATCCCACAGAATATTGTAGCATGGACAAACACATTAGAGAATAGGACGGAGCTCACGGCAACACAAAGATGGGGTTGGAGCCAAAAAATGCACTAGATCAAGGAGGAGAAGTTTGTGGGCCATTATTTTCTTCACTACCTTAGAGCCTAAGGTACCTATATGCGTATGAAGCAGCTATTGGATTTGGTTCCAACCTTCTACCATTAGCCCAATGTTCAAATCGATTTGGCAGTACAAGTTCATCCAATATGGATCGTAGGACTATACGAGACCAATCCGATGGTCTGTGTTGCCCAACCCGAACTGCTAACATCACAATTGATACCATCGATTTACGACAAGAATGTGGTAGATCTAATCACACTGTCACTAAAGGGCAAACCAATTTTGGGTGCACTACTTGATGGCAATTCAAGGATCAATATTATATCCAATGACATGTGCTGACGACTAGGATTCTTTGGATGGGAGCTAGCCATTTGCGGTAAGGATGGTGAATCAATGGCATGTACATATGATGGGCCTCTTTCGCAGTGTTTTGATCATAGTGGCAAACGTAACACTTGTGGTTGCCATAGTCATCCTTTGTATGGAAGATATCAGCAGTGTTTTCCAATATTGCTTATTGGCAGGCTGTGGTTGTGGCAAGCATGTACAAAATAGGATTAGCATTATGACCGGATCACGATCCCCCACAGGGTAGCAACCAGAAGGTAAAGTTATCCATCAAAGCTCGGAGGCCGATTCACATGCGCGTTCGCCCACCACAGGTAGCTACAGGAGTAAAGATGATGGAAGGACTTGATGATGAAGAGGAGGAATTCCTTTGGAACAACTCGGATATCATAATTATTTCACTCAGGATGGACCGCTGCTAGACGATGATGCGCCGATCGAGGATGATGATCAAATTCATTGTGGCCCATAGTGCCAATATAGTGTAGTGTCGCCAGAAGAAATGGGTCGACTGCCATGCGAAGAACCGGATCTTTAAAGAGAAAGACGTAGTATTGTTGTTTCGATCTAGATAGGGCCTCCACCATGCTAAGCTGAACTTCCAATGGGCCAGACCCTATGGCTTGGGCATGTAATGTGTGGGCCTCGGCGGTGACTCACGTGTCGTGGGGATGTTGAAGAGATGTTGATGGAGCCTCCACTCCAAGCTACTCCTTGTGAGAGCAATGCTAGTTATGAAAGCCAAAAGAACTCTAGTACAAAGAAATAGAAGAACTCTATATGTGGGTCTCAAACCAAACTCAGCTAACTAAGGTAGCATACTAACTGAGCCACGAACTATAGTAAATAAGGATAGCTGTCATCTAGCTATTATTCATGGTGGGCGGTGTACCAACTGCATCTGCAGCTAACAAGTCGGTGACATAAATGCACAACGGTCACCCTGGCATATCACGAGTGGAGCTCGATATCTCAACATTCCCCCTCGAGCTCAATCCCAATTCCTGCACACCAAGCAGGTCTCTGAACTTGCGCAGCTTCTCTGTGCCCAATGCCTTTGTGAATATGTTAACTACCTGATCCTCTATGCTGACATAAACTAGATCAATAAGACCTAGTAAAACCTTCTCCCGCACATAGTGATAATGCACCTCAATGTGCTTTGTTCTAGCATGATAGACTGGGTTATTTGCCAAGTGTATACTGCTCATGTTGTCATAATAAATGATAACTGGCCCATCTATAGACTGATGCATATCATAAAGTAGCTTATGCAACCAAGCTACCTCACATGCAGCCATTGCTGCACCCGTGTACTCAGCCTCTGTGCTCGACAAGGAAATTGTAGGTTGTTTCTTGCTGCTCCAAGTGACTGCAGCACTCCCAAAACAGAACGCATATCCACTGGTAGATCGTCTATCAGAAATACTACCAGCCCAATCAGCATCAGTGTATCCATGCAACTATATCTGAACCCCAGTCTCATAAAATAGTCCATATTGCAATGTGGACTTCACACACCTGAGTATGCGTCTAGCCATATCCAAATGTGATTTCCTTGGAGCCTGCATAAACTGACTTACCAATCCAATAGCATAGCTCAAATCTGGCCTGGTAATAGTCATATAAATCAAACTTCCTACTATGCGTCTGTACATAGTAGGGTCTTCCAGAACCTCACCTGCATCTACACTCAGCTTCACATTCTGCTCCAAAGGAACTGAAATAGGCTTACAGTCTGTCATCCCATATTTGGACAGCATGTCCAATCCATACTACCTCTGTAAGAGCCGTATCCCACTTGGTGATCTAATCACCTCAATGCCCAAGAAATAACGCAGCTCTCCCAAATCCTTCATCTCAAACTTCTACTTCAATAGCATTTTCACATGAAGGATATCTTCATTACTATCACCTGTGATGATCAAATCATCAAGATAAATGACAAGCAGCATAATACCTTTCTCTGTTTTTCTCACATAAAGTGAGAAATCTGCCGTGGAAATCTAAAAGCCAATACTGATAAGATACTATCCTATCTTGTCAGACCATGCTCTGGGTGCTTGCTTCAAGCCATACAAGGCTTTCTTCAACCTGCAAACAAACTCAGGATGAACAGCATGCACATAACCTGGTGGTTGTTCCATATAGACCTCTTCTTGCAAATCACCATGCAAGAAGGCATTCTTTACATCCATCTGATGTAAAGACCATCCCTTTGATGCAGCCATAGCAATGACTGCTCTTACGGTTGCCATCCTTGCAACCGAACTGAATGTTTCTTCATAATCAATGCCATATGTCTGTGCATACCCCTTGACAGCTAATCTTGCCTTGTATCTATTCCAGAACCATATGCATTGTGCTTCACCCTATAGACCCACTTGCAGCCAATTGCATTCTTGTCTTTAGGCAAAGGCACCGATTCCCATGTAGCATTTGCTTCCAAGGCATCCATTTCTTGATCCATGGCTTTCTCCCATTTTTCTTTTCCCATGGCTTGCTCAAAAAAAGTGGGTTCTGGTTCCTGTATCACTTTGACCATATAGGCATAGTGAATGGTTGTAAATCCATCATATTTCAGCCTATCCACACGATACCTAGCTCTGGTAGACCATCGCAAAATAGGCTCACTTCCAGGTGCTCTCAAAACATTCTTGGTCTTCCTTACTCTAGGTGTAACAACAGAAGGAATACCCACCTCATCATCAATGCTCTATTCTGAGCCACTAGATTCACCATCCTCATAAGAGTGACCTGCATTCACATCAAACATGGGCTGATCTATCTTCTCTTTTCCTTTTCGTGATACCTGCATACCAGTGTCTGCATTGCTTTGAGGAGATTCTCCTGATCTCAATCTCCCTGTCCATGGCAAAGTATGTGAACCATTGCTAGAGGACACTCCAGGTCCACTAATATTTTGTGATTGCTGCTGTGAATTCTGTGCAACATTACCATTTTGTGCATCTACATCATCAATCACATTTACTGGTTTATACCAGCTGCTCATCTCATCAAAAACATCTCTGCTCACTGTAAACTTACGAGTAGAAGGGTTATAGCGTCTATACCCTTTCTGCTGCACAGAATAACCAATAAAGATGCACTTCTCAGCTTTGGATCCAACTTGAACCTCAACTCATCTGCCACATGAACATAGGCAATGCAACAAAAAATTTTCAAATGAGAAATATATGGTTTCCTACCAGTATACATCTCCTCTAGCGTCATGCCATGTTTTAAAAAATCAGAATATGGATTTGGATACTCTTGTAGAGCCAGGGTGGTCAAAAGACTTTGAAGAGGAAATCAATAGAGATGATGAGATGACTTCTTCCAGGCTCGGTGAGGAAGACTTAGAAGATGATAAAGACATTGTCACAGCCATGGAAAAGGATATTCTGGTTAAGGAAAGACCTTTACTCAAGTTCAAAGCAAGAGAAAGCTCTCCCAAGGTAAAAGTGCTTCCCCCCAAACGGTTGATGTTTGACAAAAGCTTTTCATGTGAGCTTTTCATGTTATGCTTTTGAAAGGGCAAAAATCACAAACCATAAAAAAGTGTTTTGATAGAAGCTTTTCAAGTCAGCTTGTGCTTATATATGAGTATGTTACCCCCAATCTTTGCCAACTTGATTGCATGGAGTTTTTTTATGCAAATAGCAGTTCTTTGAGTAGCCAGCTTTGAGTCCTACTGATCATTGGTCATCCACATCTAGGTAGTTTCTGATTTCTGTCTCTCTCTCTTTCTTTTTAGGTGATGTCGCTTTCTCTTGATTTTGGTCTTCGACCTCCTGCTAAGAGCTTCTGCTTCGCTCTTCCAGTGTTGCTGCTTCTTTTGCTGGTTCATGATAACGCTGCTAGATCCCTCTAGGGCACCAAGGCCTTGCAAGACCAATTTCATCTTCTTTGACCAGGAGCACAACCCCAGCCAAAGTAGCACGCTGGAGTCCTGAGGCGGAGGCGTCAATGCTAAAAGCGGGGCTATGGGGTATTTTGTTCGAAGACAAGTATTTGGAGGGTAGGAGTGTAGATCTAAACTCGGGAGCGAATGAGGATCAGGCTGCTTATAGGCAATCATAGACCCTGAGTAGATGCCACATCGTTTCATCAGGCCTTCTTGTAGATGTGCATAGTGTTTAATCGGGCCTTCTCGTAGATGTCCCCGGTTCCTTGCTTCTCTCTATGTTTTCTCTTCTTGCCCAAAGCGATTAGTCTTGAAAACCCTTCAACAGTCATTCCGTGCTTGCAAAATAAATGGAAGCCCACCGCCATAAGCACCATCAAAAGCTTGCACAAGCAACTGCGATTGTTGCAGGGGGACTCGCTCTCGTAAATTGGCTTTTCTCTACACACGCTTTTGCAACACTTACGTTTACATTTTGGATAGATTTGAACCAATTGAAAAATAATATAATGTACCCAACAACTGGAATCTACTTGATGTGGCGATGCAAGATTTGAGCTCCACCTTGCTACAAGTTGAAGAGCAAAGCGAGCACTAGTATGAGTACCATCATGGGCGGGTAAGAAGGCAAAGGTAGACGTAGCCTCATCAAGGTGAAAGACCAGCAGCTCTAAGTAGTGAAGCTTTTGTTGGTGTACAGCTACGAAGTGCACATTCCTGAAGCACTAAGCGAAACTTTTTTTGGATGGTGGTGGTGGCGATATGCAATTCGGCTGCACTACGCAAGATGAGATGCTAATATTTTGACAAAATTCTGAGCCTTGTGTCCGTGTAAAGGAGAAAGCCAAAGGATACCAACCGTGCAAGCACTAAAACAGAAGCCCACAAAGAGGCGAGTGACGAAGGGGGTGGTGAGTGTAGCCTGCGTAGGATTGATGATGAGGCGTAGCAAAAATGTAAGGAGAAAGAGTGAGGAAGATGGAGGGAAAGATGGTGGTAGTGTATCATGAGAAACTACAAGGGAAAAAGATGAAGGTGACATGAATGAGAGTTGTACGATGCTTGTGTATCAAGCATTGAGGAAGTCTTCAAGGTGCTCTTGTGAGGGCACAAATAGTACAATGTTCACCAAATTTTCTTTCCATGGGTCTTGAGGAATAACATAAACAGTTGCCTACAATCTTTCAAAGAGAAATGGGAGGAGAGAAAAGGGTGAAAAAGGAGGAGAAGAGATTAAACATTTTGTTCCTTGAAATTAACCATAACCTTAGATCCCAACCTTAAGACCGATTTCAAGGCAATGTTAGATCCCAACCTTCAGACCTAATGGAGGCAAGATTCAATCTCATCGTAGATGGGTCATGCAGCTTGTCTGAGTTAATTCACGAGAGAGGAATTTTCCTAATTGGGGCCTCCATCAACTCGAAATCTAACTTTGACTTCCTAAATATCAACCATCCCATAAGAAGAACTAAAAAGTCCACATAATTGGAGATTCTTTTATACATTTGGATTTTTTTAAGTAAATATATAGGATAGCAAAAAGTTCGGAAGTTTTTATGACCCCCCTCTAAAACTTTTCGAAACCTCCCACCTCCCAAACATTTTTTGGCCTGCCCCAAGAGGAAAACTTGATGCTCAACTTTCTATTTTCTCTCCCACTTATTTCGCCTCACTTCTGCATCCCTCCCTCCCTCCCTCCCTCCCTCTCTCTCTCTCTCTCTCTCTCTCTCTCTCTCTCTCTCTCTCTCTCTCCCTCCCCCTATCTCATGTCATAACCTGTCTAATTTTTCCTAGATCATGAATAGCACAATGTTGCTAGTTGTTGTCAATAAATTGTGAGAGTAGAAGTAGAGGACATTTCCAGGATACTGGCCAATGCATTGGATGATAGTAAACAAGTGTTTCGAAAGCAAATGGTGGTTTGAATGCTCTTGCTTCTAGCATGCTCGGGAGAGACATTTCTGGAGTTCCAAGATTTTCTGAACACCCACTCCTTTTCAGTACAGATTTGGGACTCATGCTTTGAAAAAATTCCTTGTGCCCATGGTGATTATTGTCTCCCTCACACCCTCTAGCATGGCCAATGGATATGAATACCTTTGGAGTTGGATCGAGAGAGAAGAAGGATTCTTCAACAAAATTTGGCAACCATTCCAAGTCCTTAGGGTTGGCTCTTTAACATGGTATTAGAGCATAGGTTGCCCACAAGCCTAGGTAGTTTAGAGTGAGTGGCACACTCTTATCTTGATGTTAGGGAGAGTTTGTGAGATTATGTCCATGAGATAGTTTCAGTCCATATTGGATTCTTGAGTGTTCATTAAGAGCTTTGAGATTTTGTGAGAGTCCTTTGTGAGAGAGAGTGTGTTCATCTTGAGAGAAATATAGGGAGAGATTTCTGAGAGGAAATTCCTTCTTTGAGAGAACCTTAGAGAAAGACAGCGCAGCCAGCTCCAGCTTCAAAGCCATACAGGCTATGACTGTCAACAGCGAGCAGCCTCCACAGCAGTGAGCTCCTCTGCCACAGGTCACCAATAGCTGCGCCACCGGCTAGTCTTGACTAATTCGGCTCAGATAGCTGACCATTTATTGTAACACAGCAAGCTAAGGAGTGTTGGTGTTGATGATTGCAGCCCATCAGCGGTGCAACAACGACTCTCTATGTCATCACAGCCTTCACGAAAGCCTCTACCCTTGCCTACCAAATGACTTCTCGCATTAGCAGTCAAAGTGTGAATCTCCGACAAGGAAAATCCCCTGCAAGCTAGCACCCGAGCTTCTTGCATAGCCACGGACACACTCGTCTCCTCGTCTACACCTCTGCAGTAGTGCTTCAAGGACTTAGCTCCTGCAAATGTCTATGCCTCTAGATCTCTAAACACCAGCACAATGCACGACCTTTTGCCTCCAACAATCAACATCTCCTACAGCAGTGTCTCCACGAACGGGCAGCAGCATCTCGACAGCCACACACTAAACCAGCACAACAGTGAAGGCTCAATTCTAGTGCATTTGTGAATATGCAAATGTGGATGCAAAAAGTCCAATTGCTATGGCGGTGATGTGTGGAGAATATGGTGGGACTGAGGACTACGAAGAAGGTGGAAGAAGTGAAGAGGGTGGTGAATATGGTCATGAAGGAAACGAAGCCCTCCAACCACTGTCCGTAAGCAGCGCGTCTCATGACTCTCTTCACTGACTGCTTCCAGCCCAACTATGCCATAGCTCCCGGTTGCATGCAACGCTCACGGCTGATGAAGGGAGCACGAAAGACCTCGTGAGACGATTCTTGCCTCTGTTCTTCATGGTGGTGGTGACTCGAGCCTTCCCGCACGGCTCTGCGCACAGAAGCTTTAAAGCTTCTTCTCTCCTCTCTTTCTTCAACCTTAGGACATGTGGCAGCTCCATGGAAGAGCCACGTGGTAGAACATAAACCGTGGTTAATTATAGGTTTAGTTTAATGATATTTGGTCAAAGCTTTGCCACATGGCATATAAAACTTAATCATGGTCTGGTTAGCTTAACCTACCATGGTTAGAGGTAGGGCTGGTTAACTGCCACATACGCATGCATAGTCAAGGGTGTGATTTTTTGGTGAGCTTTTTGTCACGAGCTTTTTTTCAATTTTCATGAATATTGCGAGCTTTTCATTCACCCATCTCCCTAGCGTCTCTATTCCATCCAGGAGCTGAGAGAGGGTGTTAGAGGCCGACATCTCCTGATGTCACCTAGAGAGAGAGGGCCTTGCTTATGGATATGAATGAACCTGACATGACAACTTCGTAAAGTAAGGCTTATGAAGTAATGGAAGGATCCTCGTGCAATACTATGTGTGTACAATAATGTGTGCATGGAATTTGGAAAAACCTTTCTTTGAAATCAAAATGAAGTATCACACCTTAGATTGGGAGGAGATGAGGAGAAATCGAAAACCAACATGAAGAGAAGTCCCATCCACACAGTGCACTATCAACAAATAAAGAGGTCGAGAGACTTTTTTTCACTTGCATTCCACTGAACAGTTGCAGGGCTGCCTTGCCATGCCCATTCTGAGCACAACCAGCACTTAATGTCACTCCAGGAGACCACATTCCACTGTGACATCTCTGTGAACACTACCCTTGCATCATTTAGGTTCACGCACTTGCAATACATATGGACGAGGGCATTCCCCACAATAACATCTGACTCCCATCATTGCCAGCAATAGTAGCATGGGTCACACGACCCTCTTCTAGGGATGTCATACAAGCACAAGCATCCACAATGCCGATGAAGGTGATCTTATCTCTGGCACGAGACCTTCAACCTGCATTTGGCCAAACACTTGCAGAGATTCTTTGCCATGCCCTTTATGGGCAATCACTTAATCCTCTGCTAGGGTAGTCATGATGGCTCACAAATCCATAAGGCAAAGAGTAGCAATGCCTCCTTGCCAATCAGGGCACTCCAGGAGATCACATCTCACTATAGCAACTCTATAACAAACACCACCATCACATCCTCTCTGCTACTGCATTTGCCATACATATTGATGAGAGCATTCCCCACAACAAAAACCAACTCCCATCTGATGCTCACAACAGTAGCATAGATTACTCTACCCTCTTCTAAGGCTCCCATGCATTGGAATATGAGTCTATCTGGCTTCATGCCACTATGTTGCATTTTCTTAAAAAGCTCGAGCAAGAACAGCATGCACATGTTCAGTCTCACCTACCTCTTGGATTTGCCAGCAGGTTGGAAGATGCATTCGGTAGTTCATGTGAGTAACCAAAGATCATGGTTTGATTCCTACGAGCACCCCCTGATCAAAAGGAGCTAGATCTTGTGGGCAATGACAGTCTACAAGAGTTGTTGGTAGACTTAATAAGTCTTGTTGCATCAGTACAAGAAGGGTACCAGACGGAAGGTTTAAGGGGTATCCTATGTATAACAAAGTGTGGTTGGATGAATCACAATTTGGCAAGGATGCAGTCCTTTATTTCGAGTCTACACATAGAAATTCCGCAGTTCTAGTGGGGGAGTGTAACCCATCAGCGGGATGCCTATTGATCACCAGGCTTGAGAGAAGCCAAATTACAAGTAAGCAGCATGAAGCATGGCCATGGACGGGCAGCAACACTGGTGGCGGCAGTGGTGGCAGTGGCAAGCAACTTCTCTGGTGGTTCATGTGGTGGAAGTTGCCAAGATGGCAGTTCTGTACAGCAATGTGCAGCTCTGTGGGTGGCTGCCCTAATTGAGGGCTATGGACCAAGGCTTGGGTCCAAAGGGGTTAGGCAACGACCCCATCCCAAAATGTTGGGCAGAAGGGCACACATAGATGCCAAAAGGACCAAAAATTAGTCGGCTAGAATTTACTAGCCGACTCAGCTGTTTCCAACTGACCTCCCTCCTCCAACCATATTGCAGCCAGCTGGCTGGGAAAAAAGGGGTATAAAACACCTACATGCCCCCAATAGCAGGACACTCTCAGAGCACTATAGTCTACAGCAGATAGCTATGGCCAGAGAGAGCAGTCTGCAGGAAGGAGAGAGAGCAGTCTGCAGGAAGGTGTGCAGGAAGGAGCCATGGACTGCAGGAATGTAGGGTAGCAGTGTGAGGACTTGCAGCCTGGAGGGCTATCCCAGACAGTGGCCAGCCTTTGTGCAGGTTCGAGTTCTAGTAGAACCACAGCAACACTTCAGCAAACAGGTGTCCAGCGTGCAAGCATTGAGGAATGGGAATCCAGTCACAGGTTTCTCCAGAGAGATTTCCTCCAGTCAGAGAGGAGACTTTCCCATTCAGGCATTCATGAGGTTGTATGAGCACATCCTAAAAGGATATCCAAGCAGAGTCGCTAGAGGACATTTATGACACTACATCCCAATAGGTCAGTTCATAAAATTCTTTGTGTGCCTGAATAGTTGCAGGGTTGTCTTGCCATGCCCATTCTGAGCACAACCAGCAATAATCGCACTTAGGAGACCACAACCCATTGTGGCATCTCTGCAAACACTGCCTTTGCATCATCTAGGTTCACGGAATTGGCATACATATTGACAATTGCATTCCCCACACAGTTTCCTCTGACTATGGATCCAAAAAAGAGCAAAAAGTATAGAGCAATAAAGACACTCTTGTGCCACACAACCACCATGACCAAGGACATAGTATGTGTTACATGACAACCTCAACAAGAACATCAAAAGTGATGATCACAAGTATTACTGTCAATACTACATAGTTTATGGAAATGCTATTCTGTACTGATCGATCGCAAACACATGTCAGCAACAACATTGTCATTCTCTATGGAAAGACAATGGCGACCTGACTCTTCACAAAGCCTTGCCATCCCAAAGCAACCTGCAAAGACATCGATGATGCAATCACCAGGGTCTCTGAATGTTCTAAGTATCCACCTACAAGAAGCACTAAAAGGGATCAAAGGATGTTTGACAATCCATATTTGTTTTCCTTGAAAGAACTTCAATTATACCCCATAAATTCAATCTGTGCTTGTATAGGGTCTTACTCATGCAAGTAATCTGATCTTTCTGCCCCTCCTCGTAAGTAAGTTGATGTAACTTGTGTCCGTTTTGCGACATGTTTACGGTCACACTCGTGTAGCACTAATGTCTTTGTTGGAAAAAGCTTATTAGAGACATTTGCACCTGCCTGTCGATCCATGTGTGGGAGGTCAGATTTTCCACACCAGAAGATACCCATTTGTAGATTGCGAACCTAATGGATGATGACACCTCAAGTTAGATACATCCAAATCATGCCTATTAGACCAATATAAACAAACATTTAGGTGATTTAATGTACCTCCTCTCCATCATCATGTAAATAATCAAAGTCAAGAAGCACTGTATATGATCGATGGAGCTTGAACTCGGCCTTCTTCGCATGTGCAAATATATAGCCCCAATGTTCTAGGAGAGAGCAAGTCACGTACCACCCCTGGTCTGCTACGAAGTCATTGGTAAACTCTGCCACCCTTGTAGAGAGCTCGAGGGAGAATCTATTCCACTTTGGGCATGTAGTACTACTTATGAGTTCCATTGCCAAACTTGTGGGAAAATCTGCCCATACCAAGCGAACCACCTCGACACAAGAATTACCATTATGTGACAGACCTGGTGCTTTCACTTTTCTTGAAAATTCATCAACCCTACAATGAACAATTCAATCTCCCTAGATCAATGACTTATATTCCAAAATAGATTCTTAAATGTATGCATTTCTTAAAAAAAGAAACACTTACAGCTTTGGTGCATTCGACAACTGAATGATATCCTCTGTAATTACATCCATATATGCAAACAACTTTACATCTGCATCAATGAAAGCTTCAGTTTGGCTGCAAATTCAAAAAATCATAACCAAGAAAGAGAGGAGTGATACTCACTAGATAAACTCGGTTGTTGATTAATGGAATTGGTTCTTAAAGCATGAAAATCGAGTCGTTGCTTTGTTCTCAGCTCTCGAGTCTTAGAGGAATCTACATTCTCCGATAGAACCTGCTTGTAAGAATTACAAAGGACAAGACTCTAGGTTATACTATATTATTTCTTTAGTGTTAGTTGTTAACTATTACATAAGTATGAGGAGTAGAGGTCTCATAGGTCTTTTCTTGATAGCTGAGTCTCCGTCCATTGATCTAGGTCGTAATGTGATATCCACATAAGGGTTCTCTACATCCAATTCATCCTCATCCATATTGTCTTCCATGTTCTTCTCGAAGACTAAGTAGCAAATGTTGCAAACTTAAGTATATGGTAGATACCCGCATATATAGACATTGGTCTAGATGCCTATGGAATAGGGAACTTTGGACTATTACCTTCACATCTATTTTTCTCAGTGGGATGTACTTTTCCCAGTGGGTAATCCAACCACCAATGACACACATTAATCTCCCAAATCGTTATGCCCTTATCTTTCCAAGATAAGGGATACATGCTTCCCTCTTTCTCCATGTTTGTCCATGCCATGACCTCATATGGCATCCTTGAAGATGAATTGGTATCATGCCAAGACCGTATCCACCTATTATGTATGAAAGAATGTAGACATATGAGTAAAACAGTTTATTAATCCTAAGAGAAAGGAGAGGGTTGCTATTGTACCACCTATACACTAAGCGTAAGGATGACTCCTGCATTTCTGGCTGCTTATTTGCTTCAAGAGTAGACTTCATATCCTTCCAAAGCATAGGGAAGGCTTCTTGGAGGTGAAGTCATCTTTGCTCTTGAGCAAATGTCTTAAACCCGTCGGGTAGTTCCAAATCATGGCTTCGCAAATTGTTGATGATGGAAATCCCTCGCTCAGACAAGTATTGCCAATATGTTTCCTTTTTCACATGTAGTCAAAACTTTTGGGCATCCTCATACTTAGCAGCTGCAATTGTATCATTTCCACGTGCCATCATCAATTGTTGTAGAAGCTCTTTTTTCCTATTAATATCATGGCAAAGGAAAAAAATATTAGCATCACTATGGAGTGATTGCGCAAAAACATTAATTGACATTACCTATTAGGGTTGAGACGTGATGAGGCTAATATATGCACTTTGTCCTTAGTCGTGGCACCCTTTTGATTCCAATCATAAATAAATAGAAGCTCGAAGAAGCCATCAACATTTGTGGGATTGGCAACAGGTACCATCTTGTATGTTCGATCACGAAAGATGACTTCCATATTCTTAATAGCCTTACTAAATTTATTAGTATACTCCTCCAGACTCATCTTTGATTGATCAAGATTTTGAGTAGCTTTCTTAATCGCACGTGAAAAATCATCCTTCCATAAAAACAAGAAATCAAAACATTGTATGCTCGATCATGAAAGATGACTTCCACATTCTTAATAGCCTTACTAAATTTATTAGTATACTCCTCCAGACTCCATCTTCGATTGATTAAGATTTTAAGTAGCTTTCTTGATTGCACGTGAAAAATCAACCTTCCATGAAAACAAGAAATCAAAACATTATCCTTTTTGGGACACCTTTCATAGAGCAAAGGGATATTTATAGTTCACACAGATACCTTCCAAACAAGCTGTTCCAAGACAATAGATGGTGTTGTGTACCATGGGTTACTATTCTTCCTTTCTATTGTCATCTCCACTTCCACCCATCTCTTATCATTTTCACTCAATAACTCAAGAAGTGAGGATTTATCTGCCATGCCAAATTTTTGAAAGAGGAAGACCTCGTGCCCATATGAATGCTCTACATGTGCTCGAATAAGTTTGCAATACCAACATATATTCACGTGGGGATTTTTTTCTAAAGAGAAGAAGTTAAAGACATAAATACCGATAGACTTAGTTTCTAAAGAGAAGAAGTTTAACTAGCTATACATAGAAGTATTATAAAAAGTTATCTTACTCATTGGTTTATTTTAAGGCAAGAAGTATCTCACCCTCTTGAGATTTCTGCACCTCTATGAATTAGCATCTCACTTGGATATGGCGAGTTGGCATTATTGAATAAGCTACAACATATCAATTCCACAAGTAAGCATGACATAATCATGTGCAATGTAAACTATAATAGAACATTTCCTTATGCATGATAGATTTATCAAGAGAGTACCGTCTTTGATCCAAGAAAACCATGCCTTCAGCCTATGATTTCCATCCCAAATGAGAAACTTCTTCCCCTTTAAGTCTTGCCACTCATTACTTAGCTGGTTGTTGAAGTCCCCACTTATTTGATTTCGAATAGGCCCCCATTCTTGACGATCAAGTGTAGTAACATAGAAAAATTGATCACTTCCTGGCTGTTGCAAGGATACTAGAAAAGGTGCACTATTTAAAGCATAGCCTCTAGAATCAAAACTCTCTCTCAAAACAGTAATCTCAGAGGTTGATGTTCGAATAGCCTCATTAAGAATCAATCGACAGAGAGGAATCAGAGGGGGTTCAATTCTTCTTTGCATCCAAAATTGATCAAGGACATCTTGCAAAAGTCCAATTTGAATCTCCTTCCCAAGTACTCTTACATGTGTTGGAGCTTTTTCTTTTGTCTTTTCTGCACTCTCTTGCTCTCCTTGGCCTCGAGGCTCTTCTTGCACCTCCTGTTGTTCAAGACTAATCATGGGATGAGATGATGACTCTTCTCGAGTGATAGTAACCTCAGTTTCTGCAAGTATCTCCATGTGTGGGTTATTTGCATCATTTTGTAGAGTATGAGATGTACACTCCTCACTCACAGATCTTCTTGATGGTCTAGATCTCAATGCAATGCTCTAGGTGGAGCACGCGGACTCGAGTCTAGAGATAGCCAGCAGATAGGAGAAGGACCTTGTGGTAAGATCAGAGGACCACATCATTGGTGGGACTCTGGATCTGTCTCTTTTGTATTGTGTCCATAGTTGTGGACGGAAATATATATTTTGGCGGTTTCTCTATCAAGTTGGTTCATTGTCTATTGATGAGTCTGCACACCTATTGTATGCAAATACGTAAAGAAGTTTGTGATTCCACACCCACACCGCACACTGTGTGAGCTCCTGGGCATTACTTTAAGTCTTCCGTTGCGTGTACCCTCTGTTGGGTACTTTCTAACACCTATCAATGTGAAGGGAGTGCAGCAGTTCATGGGATGATTAGTTCCTTTGAATATATATCACAACCAGCAAGGATGAGTTATATATTGGTCACGTCCATCATAGATATGCCAAGGTTATCAGTACCAAAAAGTTTTAGAATTACCTCTTGTAGTTGATTTCTTTCGCCTTGGTGCCATCTTGTCAGGATGAAAATGCTCACTACTATGAAACCTGTATATACAAAATGTTTCAAATCCTTAAGATAGTAGAATATAAAATCCTCCAACATAATCCTCCTTAGACATCAATACATATCGAGCAACAAAGTAGGAAAATATGCATCACCCATCTCGACCTTCCATCCATTTTGCTCATAATTGACTAGCGTTCAGAGTCCTTTAGTTTTCGAACTAACTTTGCTCACATATCTCTTATGTGTTTTGCAGCTTGCATGGTTTGCAAGGCTAAATAACATGTCGGATGTAGAGGTGGATGTAGATGGGATATAGTAACTATTACAGACAGCTTACAGAATTGCAAGGTGCTTATGTCATGACCATTCTCAGTTCATGAATATCTGATTCGCTCTAGGGGTCATTTGGAGGCTAGGACAATAGCACGTGAAACAGCCAAAATTCTGCAGCAGCAGTACTAAACAATACAGCTGCCAGAGAGCAGCACCATACATCAGGGTCCAACAATCTGCACTACAGCAGCCACAGCAGCACAGCAGGCTGCATGGGTAGCCAAGATAGAACAGTTGTGCCATGCAGGGAGTTTAGCTCACCTTGTCTGCACAGGACCCTGTAGCAGCTAGGTGTCCAAGAGGGTCCTCAGTCAGCTCCAAAAGTTGGCTATCCCCTGCCCAAATTCAGTTAGCAGTAGGGGGGATTTTCATCTCCATTCCTCACCAGTAGCCCAGCAAATCAACTTAGTCTCCACTGCAGCAAGCAGTTGGCTCCTCAATTAGTTACTCCAAGGAGGACCTCAGTTGTATTCATTTGCCTCAAGCGATCCATTTTGGGGAGCCTTTAGGTGGCTCAGTTGTATTCTTTGTGCAGTTGGCCAAGACCATAAGCATAAAGTTGTAGTTAGCACACATGCAAGTCTTTCACTGTGGCTACTAGACTAGAAGACCAGCAAATGCTTCTACTTTAGGATATTGATGTGTATGCAAAGAGGAAGGACTATGATTGGAAGAGACAAGTGAACAAAAGAAAACACAAAATATATGTAAGAATTATTAGAGCCAAGGTCTCGAGTGCCAAGAAATAATTGGAGAAAAGGCTAAACAGTACTCTAAAGTACATGTATTTTCTTCAAAGGTTGTATCAAAATTTGAGATGGGATTATCCAATAAGAATCCAAAACTTTCATGAACTTGAGCTTCCACAGCTTAAACATGCATAGTCCATCCACAAACGATGAGTTGAAATAATAATCTCCACGTTAAAGCGTAAATTCAGGCAGACAACTGCATTGACAATCAATCACCACCAACATTAGGCCCGCAAGTTGATCTAGTGCCTCGAATTTCTTACACGACGTATGGCACAAACCTAGGTTCTCAATGGCATGGCAGAATACCCACCATAACAAACCTTATGAAGCCCAAGCCTTGAACTTGGAACCCATCAAAACTCCAAGGACTTTGAAGAACATGCCTTAGACATCAATACATATCGAGCAGCGAAGTAGGAAAATATAGTAGAATGGTCTCCAACATAATCCTCCTTTGCACCAAGCTTTGAATTTTTTATAAGAGAGGTGAAACCAAGAGCGCAATCCTCCTTGAATTGGAGTCTTCATAGAATAATGGTAAGGGCAGGGAAGAACTACTTGACTCGCTTTATCATGGAAAAGGGAATAAACTGAGACTGTCAACATAATGTGAGTTGTACAGACTACCCCTGTAAATGATTATTCATACTAGGTAAACTTAAAAACCCCAAATGAACAGGATGCTCAAGAACTAGAAGCTTAATCTAAAATCACAAGAGCACCACACAAAAGCAGCAGCAGTAGAATGAGGACAAGATCCTCAAGACAAGATCTCTAGTTGATGAACGGGTTGTTATTTTTTGATTAGTAGGTCTTTTTTTATGGGACTCTAAAAAAGCTCGCAAACTTTGATAAATTTCAAAAAAAGCTCGCATTAAAAAGCTCACAATAAAATTTTCCCCCACAGTCAGTAGTGCCTTCTAAGCACACAACCTCTTGCTAAGCACAGTATGGAATTCAGCATGTGAATCCTTGTGCCACATCATCAAGACCCCCTCTTCTTCATAAAAAAAATTCAACAAGCCGTAACTTGCAATCCAGGAGGAATTTGCAGACGCTCCAAAAAGAAAAAATGAAACTTTTTGAGCTCTACACGCATGTCAGATCAAAATCATTGTATGCAATTAGACACTACCAATATTGAAAGAAATCAATTGGTAAGACCTTTGCAACAAAAGGAAAAGCGAAGCATGAATGCACACATCGTTGTCATAAGCATGCCAAAAGCACAAGTGCATTAGATGACCATAGCAAAAAGCAAGGCATCCACACATAAAGCATTAAGGCACATGGAAGAACAAAGCATCATGCATGAAGCTACGTCAAGAGAAGAAGCAAACGCCATCGACATCAAGCATTGAGAAGCAACATCCTTTTCACCTACAGCCCATATGTTTGTAATCAACCCTGACCACCTGAGAGTAGCTATGAAAGCACCCAGGGGAGGTATTGACATGTAAAAACCACACTTGACCACCTTAAGTAGCAACGCATACACTAAGGGGAGGTGATGGAATGTAACTCACATCTGACCACCTTGCAGTCACCAAATGGCACCAAGGGGAGGTGTTGAGATATAGTGCCATGAGCACATAGATTAAAGGGCTAAGGTATGGTATAGGAAAGAATTAAAGTAGCCACCCTAGAATGTGGACTACATGATGTGGAGATGTGGATTGAGGATATCCACAAGGAGAGATGTAGATGAGAGGATCACACAAGTGTTGACTATTCAAAGGGCACTCTCTATATAAGAGGCCTATCATGTATTGTTGAGAACACACACACACATTGCAAGAGATATAGATTTGCTATTTCCCTCTCATGTCTTATTTAGTGTGCTTTGAGCCTCCTTAGTTCTTTCGCTGATCTTGTGTGCACTAGGCTTAGTGGCAATCACATGTTGGCTCTTTAACAGGGGATGTGGGCAGGTGAAATGTATGGAAATCAATAAAAATCAACAAAAACATAAATGATATTGCTGGTATCTTTTGATCTATCGCTCAGAATGAAATTATGAGAGCATGAATAGCACCAAAAGGGGGGTAAAAACTCAGTACTACTACTCAAAACTCCTTCAGATTGCCTGACCCAGTTACAAAACTTGCGGTATCCAAAATTGTCTTTAAAAAATGTGTGTGCGATGCAAAATGCAATCGCCCAGCTGTGGAGTGCTTCCTAGTGCAAAATCTTGCAACAAACTGAAGCTCGAGATCACGCAAAGCTCGTGGGAACTCAAGATAGCAAAAAGTGAAGTTGACTAGCAAGAACTAAATTCTTCTCCACGACAGAAGTGCAACAAGAACACGCAGGAGAACGGGGAAGCAAGTGATAGGGTTGGAACGACCAGCTCTGATACCACATGTAGGAACAAGAATGGAGAAGGGTTGCAAACACAAGATAACAAGGAGTGAACACAAGTGAACTCCAACTAAAATGTTC
This sequence comes from Dipteris shenzhenensis, assembly GCF_047967505.1. Lineage (NCBI taxonomy): Eukaryota > Viridiplantae > Streptophyta > Polypodiopsida > Gleicheniales > Dipteridaceae > Dipteris > Dipteris shenzhenensis. The sequence goes on from NC_141620.1 coordinate 50,803,637, forward strand.
CACCAAATGAATTATAAGTACTTGGTATGTATAGTCCATGTACTAGAGCACGCAAAAACTATAAAATAGACTAAGTCCTAGTCTTTCCTACACCCCCGTATCATTGTATATATCTCTACATAAGGGATCAAAGTTAGGGGGGCAGCCATGCAATTCAGGTGGTAACAACTCACGCATGGTTTTAATGTGGCAGGCCAATGAAGTTAGTGTGGTTTCTAGTTTTGAGCATGGAGGCGATGTGGCAATTCTATATATCAACTCACCTTGCATGGTTGTTTCTTCTTCTTTAACCTGGCCATGAGAGTCATCTATCAGTTTGAGCTTTTCAGGTCACTTTGTTAGCATCCCGTCGGACTCTTCCTTGGCTAGATGTTTGAGTCTAGATGGTTCTTGGAACTTAAGTATAGTCTAGTCTTGAGTACTTGATTCCATTGTAAAAGGCAACAAGCCTAAGTTAGGATCAACTTCCTTCTCAATTAATCTCAGAATAAAGTTTGTCTAGTGAGTTGTACACCATTTTCATTATCTCTAGGATAGAGAGAGGGAGTGATTTCTTTTGAGAGATTAAATCTCTTACTGACAATCATGTCATGCATCACTACTTTGCAGTGGTGTAGCACCTCTACTATGTGTGTAGCATTATTGTTTTTTGACTATGTGCTTTATGCCTTGCTACTTAAGTCCCATAGAAGATTTATAAAACAAAATAGGACAAGATATTTATCTAGTTCTTTCTCTCAATCTAAAGAAAATAAGTCTCACAAACTAACAACTCTTTCAAGAGAGTAGAATAGAAAGTAGACACCTATGTCTATCCCTCTCCCTAAAGAGATGAACTCTCACAAATCTCTCATAGTAACAAAAATAAGTCGAATGATTGCAAGTGAATGGAAAATCTTTTGACAATGGAATGAATGAATTTTCACTCAAGAAGTCTCAAGGAATATCAATCTCAATATATCTCACTCATGAGGATCACAATGTCTTAATGGAATTCAAGGGAGCAATGATACCATGAAGAGGAAGTGGAGAAGAGTTGAGATGAGGGCACATCCAGAGAGCACACCATAGTTGAAAAGAATGAATATATGCATACCCCTTTAGGGTTGGGTTAGGGTTAAGGTTAGGATTTCAAACCTTTGTGCCTTTTAGCACTCTTGTGTTAGTGCTACGCACAATATGAACAGATGATGTTGGGATAAATCCACAATAGAACTATCTTCAAACTATTTTGTATACCCATGGAATTTTAGGGCCCTATGAAATATAGAAGGATTGGTTTCTATATCATCGGTTCAAATAAAAGCTAGAAAGATGAAATGGATATCAAGCTAACCTGATGGGTAGATACAATGCAACACTTGATGCATAACGATTTGCAACTTTGCCACCAAATAGTGCAAAAGAACTACATGTTCTTTTGGGAAAATATATCTACGATGGTGTGACATTTGCATATTCTCTATGGCCTTTATTTTTCATTATTTCTAATTAAGGTAAGAATTTGCAATTCACATGAAATAAAACTTTGGATGCTTTATGAAGATTGGGTTAGGAAAAGAGGGGTTAGGTGTGTGTATGAGCCTTTGGTTGCCCTTGGATTTTCATAGAGGGGGATTAAACCTTGTCATGCTCTAAAGGGAGATATGCTTACCCTCTCTCTAGGTGGGTAAAATATGAGCAAGCCATGAGGGTGATTACAAGAGAGAATTTAAAAATATGTGATATTAATAAATCTTAGAATAAGAACGTTTTTTCCACTCTTTTACCAATGGACATTATATTTGAAGTCGTATGATAGCACCTCAATTTCTAACAAGTTCCATTTTAAAGACCTAAGACTTCTCTTGAATATTTCACAAAGGTACTCTCCCTTGCATAGAGGTAAGCTCCCTTGCACCTAGACTCTACAAGGCCCTCACAAGGGCTTACAACTCAAAATAATGGATATCAAAAAAGATATAGCATTAGATATGTGTACTCTCTCCATTCCCATGCAATACTATTCACTGGATCCTAGCCCTACCTCTAGGCTGATTAGACACTCGTCTATCAATGCTCTATGTATGATGATGTGGATGGATGTGCAGAAGGACAATCAATGGATTGTAGTCAACCCAATGGAAGATGGAAATTATGCTTTTCTCTTTGAGCTTATGTACTAAGTTGTGATGGTTGTACGTTAGTAATATTTCCCAATTTTTTACCTTCCCCCGTTTCCATCATAACTTTCACTAGAAATTTGAGAATGTAGTCATGTTTGTTGTCAAAACTATTGGAAAAGGGACAATGAGTTCATTATGACATCAAATGTGCAAAATACTATACTAAAAAGGAATTTTCATTCCCCTCACATTCTCTTCCCTATGCACTATATCATAGTTGTGTGCAATGGAATATATCTAGTGCTCTAAAAATACCCATTTTTGAGTGTACTAGGTGAATGTGATGTGGAGGTGACCTATTTGGATAAAAAGTCCAAAATAAGAGAAAAAGTACAAAAATTTTGAATACAGTGTTGGGAGAATAAATTACCAACCTCAAGAGATATGGCAAACAACATGTGACCTTTCTTGGAAGATTAGATTACAAGCACATCCATGCATGCGTCAACAATTGCGTTCTATTTCAAGGACCACATAAGGATGCAAGAGAGTGTCCTACTTGTGGAGAGGTAAGATATAGAGCAGATCTCAAAACTTTGGATGTGAATCGTAAGGTTCTATGACATTTTCCCATAATCCCTCGCATCCAACATATGTTCAAGTGCAAATCCATTGCAGAGCTCATGTCATAGCATTCCTCCCATCGATCAACCGATGGCAAGTGAAGAACTCCCGCAGACACTCCTACGTGGAAGCATATTGAAGACACATGGCCAAGCTTCAAGGAAGAACCTAGGTGACTTGAGACTTGGATTGGGTATGGATGGTGTGAACCCATTTGGTCTCAAAAGCACCTCTTACATTGTATGGCCAATGATATTGGTGAATTATAATCTTTCACCCTCTATGGCGATTAAGAAAGGACATGTTATGTTATCCCTTCTGATTCCAAGGAAACATAAAGTCAAAAATCTTGATGACTGCCAATCTCGACCTTGCATCTAGAGTTGTGGTAGTGAACCAGGTTCTCTTGGCCACCTCCTGGTTCATGTGTTCTTGCTGGTGGCGGTCTGGAGTGGACTTGATGGCACAACAGATGTTGCAGCAAGGGTGGCCTGGGAGACTATTATTCTCCCTACATGTGAAGGGGGCCTTAATGTCATTGACCCGGACTTGCAGTGCAGGGCATTGCTTTGTAAGGTGGTGGTGAGGGGACTCATGCCTAGGCAGAAACCTTGGAAGGATTTCTTTTTTGGACGCATTTAGGCTTGCACACCAACCTTGGGAGATGATTGGGTGGACAGCTCTCACTGGATTTTCACATCAGCCCCTCTCAGATCTCCTGCCTCTCCTCTCATGATTGCCATCCTGAAAGCTTGGGGGAGCTTCAGGAACACTCTTCGAAGTATTCCACCTTCTACCATCGAAGAGATTGATAGGCAGCCGATCATTTGGAATGATAGTATTCTTGATGAGCATGCAAGACCACTGGGCACTTCCCATTACATGTAGTGGTCTAAATGGGAGAGAGGCCCCGCCTACACAGTAGGCACTTGGAAATCTTTTATCAGGCTACTTGAGGATCAGAGACTGCAATCCATGAGTCACCTCAGAGGGGTAGCACGCAGGATTTAGCAGATAAATGCAGCCATCCCAGTGGAATGGATAGTTGAGCTGCCTATTACTTCCACCACTTGGATGGGGGCTTTTTTGAGGACATCAGTTCCTTTACAGGTGATCGCTCTCCGAGGTCTCGGGGAAGATGCACCATTCTTTGATGTTGGGGATGGAGGTTTACTTTCTACATCCAAGGATGGCATTCTTCTTAAGGTTGCCTTTCAGCCTGTTAGGATTGTTGGTTTTGTGGACCATGGAGTGGGATTGCAGTGGTACTTAGACCCCGACCCTCTGCTCTTGGCCTTGGGATCCTAGAGGTTGTGGTTATATGGAGATGCACCTATCAGATGCTTACAGTGGGACCCAGGAGAGTGGGAATGGATAGATCATGGGCATCGAGAGAGGGGGATTCCCTTCTTTCGTTTCACGGTTGGTAATGTGAAGATAGTGGGAGAGAGGGAAGGAGTCTCACTTGCAGCTTTCTCACATACACAATGGGGGAATACACACACAGGTGGAGGCTAAAAACAGTTTTCCTCTTCTTAGTTGTGAAAGCCAAAAGAACTCTAGTACAAAGAAATAGAAGAACCCTATATGTGGGTCTCAACCAAACTCAACTAACTGAGGTGGCATACTAACTGAGCCACAAACTAGAGTATATAAGTATAGCTGTCATCCAGCTATTATTGGTGGGCGTTGTACCAATCGCATCTGCAGCTAACAAGTCGGTGACATAAATGCACGACGGTCACCCTGGCATAATACGAGTGGAGCTCGATATCTCAACACTCCCCCTCGAGCACAATCCCAATTCCTGCACACCAAGTAGGTCTCTGAACTTGTGCAGCTTCTCTGCACCCAATGCCTTCGTGAATATGTCAGCTACCTGATCCTCTGTGCTGACATAAACTAGATCAATAAGACCTAGTAAAACCTTCTCCTGCACATAGTGATAATGCACCTCAATGTGCTTTGTTCTAGCATGATAGACTGGGTTATTTGCCAAGTGTATACTGCTCATGCTGTCACAATAAATGACAACTGGCCCATCTGTAGACTGATGCATATCATAAAGTAGCTTATGCAACCAAGCTACCTCCCATGCAGCCATTGCTGCACCCCTGTACTCAGCCTCTGTGCTCGACAAGGCAACTGTAGGTTGTTTCTTGCTGCTCTAGGTGACTGCAACACTCCCAAAAGAGAACACATATCCACTGGTAGATCGTCTATCAGAAATACTACCAACCCAATCAGCATCAGTGTATCCATGCAACTGTATCTGAACCCCAACCTCATAAAATAGTCCATACTGCAATGTGGACTTCACATACTTGAGTATGCGTCTAGTCACATCCAAATGCAGTTTCCTTGGAGCCTGCATAAACTGACTTACCAATCCAACAGCATAGCTTAAATCTGGCCTGGTAATAGTCATATAAATCAAACTTCCTACTATGCATCTGTACATAGTAGGGTCTTCTAGAAGCTCGCCTGCATCTGTGCTCAGCTTCACATTCTGCTCCAAAGGAACTGAAGTAGGCTTACAGCCTGTCATCCCATATTTGGACAACATGTCCAATCCATACTGCCTCTGCAAGAGCTGTATCCCACTTGGTGATCTAATCACCTCAATGCCCAAGAAATAACGTAGCTCTCCCAAATCCTTCATCTCAAACTTCTGCTTCAATAGTATTTTCACATGAAGGATATCTTCATCACTATCAAGTCTGATTGTCACATGATAACTGCGTAGGCTTGGCACCCATGTCCCCCAAAATCCTCCTCAACCACACTGTCTCGCAAGAAGCAAAGCATGCTGATTTGTACTCAGCCTCGATAGAGGAAAGAGCAACTGTGGGTTGCTTCTTGCTAACCCATAACACAACTCTAGATCCAAGTGAGAAACAATAACCTGTCACTGATCTTCTACTGTCTACGTCTCCTGCCTAATCCGAGTCATAGAATCCGGTCAAGATGTTGCCCTTGGTATAGGTGATGCCATAATCAAGTGTGCCTTTGATGTATTTCAGCACCTGCATCCCTGCCCTCCAATGGTTCTCCCAAGGCTTATTGGAAAACCTACTTAGTACACCAGTCACAAAGCTGATGTCTGGCTGCGTGTTGTACTCAAAAGGTTGCAGTAATTAAGAACTGTCATGCGTGGCTCTCTCTTTCCTTCCGCTTCAGGGCGGTGCAGCTTTTTGCAGTTATCTTGAGCTGTGATGTCTTTTGCTCCTGGATGCTTGCCACAGGTTTTGAGCTATAACCTCGCAACGTTGCAACTATCCCTTCCAATACTTCTACCACTCTCTGTTCTAGATTGTTCTCACATAAGAACTTGTGAGCGAACTCTCTCTCGTACACCAGTGCCTTTTTGGACTTCTTGCCAACCAAATCATGCTCCCATCCTAATGCCTTCATCGAATAATAGTTGGCAGCCTTCTGCAACATGAACGCTTCTAGATCCTCATAGGCTTCCATGCTATGGAAAGTTCTATCGATGGAAATTTTCGGTGGTCGATCCACAAGGTCCCAAGTGTTGTTCTTCATTATGGAGCCATACTTTGATTGCATAGCCTCCATCCACCTATCATCTCCCTGTGCCTCTTCAAGACACTTGGGTTCATCAGCACGGATCACTTCTGTCATCAAAGCATAGTTGACCAAGTGTTCCTGCGCCCTTCTTTACTCCTCTAATCTCTTGGACCGGCGGTGTTCGGATGGTTTCTCCTCAATGGCTGGAGGTTCTCTGCCATCCAAAAGCTGCTTTACCCACTTTAGGAATGGCCATTGCCATTGTGGTTCTGTAGGATCTTCTTCATCTTCTTTATCTTGAATCCTCCCAAGCACCGTTGGGGGAGTTCGGTCTGCTATTGGTGGCGGTACTGGATGGATATCCTGGTCCTGGTTGTCTGGGAAGGAAGCATCCTCCTCCAATTGATGCGGCTGTTCTGAGAAAACCACATCGCAACTTACAATTACCTTCTTGGTAACAGGGTTATAGAGATGGTAACCCTTTGCCTCTTCACTGTAGTCCAAGAAAATACACTTCCGGCTCTTCGGTTCCCATTTGGTCCTAGTAGCATCAGGGACATGCACAAAACAGTCACATCCAAAAACTCTGAAATGTGCAGCTGAAGGTTTCTTACCAGAAAAGGCTTGCAGTGGAGTCATCCCTTTCATAGCCTTCGTGTAGCTACGATTCAAGATGTAAACTGCAATGTTACATGCTTCAGCCCAGAAAGTCTTTGGCAAATCTTTCCCTTCCATCATACTCTGGACCATTTTGCAACTGATGCGCATCTTGCGTTCTGCTACTCCATTTTGTTGTAATGTATGTGGCGGGGGTTTCTACCTCTTGATTCCGTGACTTTTGCAGTAACTCTCAAATTCAGTCAATGTGAACTCTCCACCTTTGTCTGATCTCAACTTCTTCACCTTCCTCCCTGTTTCTTTCTCGACCATTACATGCCATTCCTTGAACCTACTAAAAGCCTCGTCTTTAGTCTTCAGGAAGTATATCCATATCCTTCTACTGTAGTCGTTGATCAGTGTCATGAAGTAGTAGGAACCACCCAAAGCTTCCGTCTCCATCTTTCTGCAGAGGTCCATGTGAACGAGCTCTAGAGGAGCCTTTGCCCTGCTGGCCTCTTTAGGAAAGGGATGCCGATGCTGCTTGCCCATCATGCAAGCTTCACATACATCAGGTAGATTTGAAATTTCTGGTAGGTCTGCAATCATTCCAGTTTTATGCATTTCCTTCAAAGAACTAAGGTTTAGATGACCAAACCTCTCATGCCACAGCTTAGTGTTCTTCACATCTGCTCGAGCACTGAAAGCTGAGAGTTCATAAATGTTGTTGTGCTGTGTACCTTTACCAACGACCTTCCCTTGAAGATCCAGAATCTGTGCACCATTCTTATCAAATTGAACTTTGAGGTCCCGATCCGTGATCGCAGAAAGGGATAACAAGTTCCTCTTGATATTTGGCACATAAAGAACATCGGACAACTGTTTTACAACTCCATCTGGCTTGAGGGCAATCGTACCTTTTCCTTTTGCTGGAGATTTTGCATCATTGCTGACTACTACCAGGATGTCATTCCCTACTGACTATAGAGAGGTATACCAATCCTTTCGACTGGTCATGTGGCGCGATGCACCACTGTCAGTGATCCAAGGTTCATCCGTAGGTACATGAACTGCCTCCGTGCAAATCTCCTCAATTGCGATGAATAGCTCTACTGGTACTGCCTGCACATTGTTGCTAGACTCTTTCTTCATTCCATTCTTCTCATCTGCAATCTTCTTTCGACAGTCATTCTACTTGTGCCATGCCTTGTTGCAATAGAAGCACTTGATCTTCTTCTTTCTCTTTTTATCATAAGAAGAAGATGGGTTACCAGAGTCCTTACCCTTACCTTTCTTTGATCCGGTCCAAAAAGCTGAATCTTCTCCAGTCCTCGTCTTTTGAAGCATCTCCTCCTCCAGAAGCATCGCGTTGAAATCCTCAAAGTTGAGGGGCGGATTTCTGTTCTATGTATTCAGCGCCATAACAAGACCGTCGTACTTTGGTGGGAGAATTCGTATGCACCTTCGTGCTAGATTCTCGCTAGTGATGGTGATGCCAATCGCAGTCATCTGATCGCGCAGATTCTTCACCCTGGTGATGAACTTCCCTACTGCTTCAGACTCAGACAACTTCTCGTTCGTGAGTTGAGTCGCTAGATTCTGAATCCGCATCTAATTCGTGGTCTCGTACTGATTTTTCAAGACCATCCATGCCTCCTCCGCTGTGGTGACATGTTGAATTAATGCCATGACGGAATCACTTACACTGCAGATAATAGAACACAGTGCATCTGCATTTCTTCTTATCCATGCGAGAATCTCATATGTAGTTGGTACTATCCGTTGTCCTACATTGGCTGGATCCGGTCTCGCAACCGGCCTCACGTCCACCCCAGTAGCAGTGTCCCAAAGCTCATATGCGCTTAGGATGGTCTTCATCTTGAACTTCTAGAGTGGATAGTTAGAGCTATCCAACTTTTTGCTTTCGCCGAATGGTGGGATTTGCAGTCTTGCGGGCTGGGCCATCTCTCACAATCTGCTCACAAATAGAAACACACTACCAAATCTTCTTGCTAGAGTCTAGGCTCTGATACCATCTAAGAAAATAATACAACGTCTGTGCTCAACAGATAACAGGATCTCATACGCAAGAGAGAAAACAAGATAGTATGGAGAATCAAAAATTTGATTACTGTAGAACTGATACAATAGATGGCGCTGCCTTCCTAACCGTGCGCTGTTGTGAAAGAAGCTTTGATGGCATGCTGGAAATACTAGAAGATGGAGGCTGAATGCTAAGGAATCAGGGTTGCTATAGCCAGTGATGATGAAATGGGCTTCATGGGCTCGCTCTTATATAGCCACCAGTCGTAGTTGGTTAGGCTCAATTGGGTGATTGACCCAGTCCGCCCAAAACGGTCGACTGGGGGCCGGTCCCAAAATAGGCCACCGACCATACGATAGAACCGGTGCGCAAAACAGAGCAACTAACCTATGGTTACCGTTCGGCCCACAGCCATCCGAGATCATCTGAACCTCCAAACAGGCCTCGCAACCTGAGAGTGGGCTGCCCCGGGAAATGCTCTGTCTACCCTCAGTGCGGTCAGTCAAGGGATGCCTTCCCGCACTTGCATGTTGCCTAGTTGGCAGTGTGCCAACTCTATCTGAAGCCGTCCAGCCATCAAGCCACACATGGCTCCCATCTGGTGTCCAAACCAGGACCTACTGGATAACCGAGCTACTCAAATGCCTTCTCCTCATATGGGGGGCTTACAAGTAGAGTTAGCTAGTTCCTGCGTAGTTATACGAGAGTGGAGCATTAATATCTAACAATAAGAAGATATTGTATCACCTTTTTAGTGAATATTAAAAGGTCAAAACTATGGGTTTTGCAAAAGCTTAGGTCGGTGCATGCCTGGTCATGGACTTGTAATGGGGGTGCTTAGGGGGGTGATGTAGGTGTCAAAGGTCATTAGAGTGCTCAGCCAAGGGTACAGGGTTCGACAAGGACTCGATGAGTGAACTACATGGTAGAACCTGAAGAAAGAGTTGGCATCTAAAAAGTTGCTTCTAAAAAGAAAGGTATTAGGAAGCCATCTATGCCCTCGTATGCCAATGCAGTGGTTCACAAACTCTAAATAGGTTCCTCTCCACTTCAGGATGACAAAGCATGTAAGATTTTGCAAATCGACATGGATAGACAGGCTAAAGAATATGAGAAGAAGGGCTAAGTGCAATATTTACATAGAATGATATTATATTATTTTTCGATTGGTTCAAATCTATCCAAAATTATACTCTTTACCCAGTTTACATATTCTCACAGACCAAGCACAATGGTCAAGAGATGTTAAACTAGTCCAATACATTTTTAAAAGGATGCTTAAACTACGTCCAAAAGACCGCATATCACTAGAGAGCTCATGCAATCTATTTTCATCGAGGAGAATCAAGACTAATATATGCATGCGACCACTACAAGGCATAGGCCATTTTCCGACGGAAATACCGACGCTTTTTACATTAAAAATTTTTTTTTTCACGGGCGCAAAGGTCGCTATAAAAGTCGTTAAAATCGTCGAAAAAGGAGCGTCGCTATAAACCGTCGCTATATAGCGACGCTGTTAATCGTCGCTATATAGCGACACTGGTAAACGTCGCTATATAGCGACGATTAACAGAAGTTAAAAAAAATGGTTAGTGGGGCTAAACAGGGCTTCCTTTTGGCCCTGTTTAGCCCCACTAACCCTTTTTTTTTTTTTGTAATTACAAAAGAAAGTTTTTTATAACAAAATTTCCCTTGCTTGCAGGGTGATACAAAATTGTTCGTGTGAACGATGAGGAAGAAATGCATATACATATACAACTGTGTTTGAAACAAAATTACCCTGTGAAAGGGCGATACAAAATGGCTCTAACGAGCGGATATGAAAAATGCTACTACCACTACTAATCCGAATCCGAATCCGAATCGTCTTGTTGGGCTGTTCCCTGGTCCTCGGCACCTGCATCTTCTCCCTCGTCCCCGACACCTGCATCTTCTCCCTCGTCATCGGCACCTGCGTCCGATCCTTGCCCCTGTTGATCGCTCGTCTCTGATGATGGGACGCTTGAGCTTTGACCCCGAGAGTGAACCATATAAATCGAAAATTAGATTGGAACTTAAATTAAAAAGTGAGATTACAAGTAGGAGTAAACTTATACCATGCGAGCAGCCACCTCAGCCCAATCGACTGTCGCTCCCATTGCCTCTTGCTCAATGAACCACGGCTTGGTTCCTATCCGAAATGCGCGCCGCGTCTCTGCATCCGTAGGAAGACGACCCATCGCAGCTTGCTGTGGATCCAATTTACGAGAGTTAGAGTTAGCTAAAGTGCATGTAATATGTAAGTAAAACAAATAGAACAATACATTAAATGGAAAGAAGTAAACTTACCACGGTTGCCTCGAACGCATACCGTTCGCCTGCACCAAAGTGCGAAGTACCTACGACATCCAGCCGTCTCTTCGCAGCCCTCCTCTGACCCTTGAACATTTCAGGATGGTCCCTATGTTGCTTCTTGAAGTACTTTGCTTTGTCTGCCCAGCTGGGTTTAGCCAACCCCTTTGTAATGGAAGTACGCATGGTTGATCAGCGATGCTTTAGGACCAAACCCATGCGCTCGAGCATATAACTGTTATTAAACTCCACATTTGGCGGATTAGGATATCTTTGTTTTAACTCATCGATCACCGCCTGCTTCTTTTGGCCATCTTGATACCGCCAATCGATATTTATGCCGCTCTTGAAGTGATGACTCATCAACCGCCTCATGGCGGCCATCACTGCTTTGCCCTTTTTGTCTTCTATTATCTCTCCGGCAGATGTGATTTGATAGGAGAGATCCCCTGATGAGTAAAGGGGACTGACGGTAGCAGAGTCTGAAGGAGTGGAAGCTGCGCGACCGCTTCCGGATCGAGGAGTAGCTGTGGGAGTAGGAGAGGGAAAGGGACCTGACTGATACTGTGTCTCCGGACCAAGTGGAGACCTAAAGGAGCGTGAGTGTGCTGACTCGTCTACATCTCCTGAGTCAGCACAACATGAGCCGCCCATCCTACTCTTCCTTCCCTTGCGGGAGGCATGCGCAGGTGATGATCCCGCGGTCGAAGGGGCGCGAGGGGATGGCTGGGCTGTACGTCCACCCGTCAGTGTAGGGGAAGGAATTGCGAAGGTCCTCATCGCTCATCTGCGCTACAAACTCGTCGGGAGTCCCAACAAAGCCATGCGCGGCTAGCAAAGGAGTCCCCTGAGGGGTAGTCGCAGTGCTACGTGGAAGAGGGGTCGGACCAGGGGTAGTCACAGTGCTAGGACCGAGAGGAGTCGGACCAGGGGTAGTCCTCGGGGTAGTCGCCTCAGAGGAATCAAAGTCCTCTGGAGCATATAGATCGTGAGCTCTCCTCCTGCGAGGCTGTCCGTACTCGTCCGATGAGCGACGTGATCCCATGTCTAACATAGACACAAACACGAAAATAGAAAACAAATAAACAAACATGAGCATTCTCATAGGCATAGGCATAGGCAAGAAGAAAGAAGAGGGAAAGGAAAGAAGAGGGAAAGGAAAGAGGGAAAGAAGAGGGAAAGAAGATGTAAAGGAAAGAAAAGAATGAGAATGAGGAAATAGAGAATGAGAGAAAGGGAAAGAGATGAGGGAAAATAGAGAATGAGAGAAGGGGGAAATGAGAGAAGGGGGAAATAGAGTGGGAAATAGAGAATGAGCTTATGCAGAAATAGAGAATGAGCTTATGCTTCTCTCATTCTCTATTTCCGCATAAGCTCACGCATAAGCATGAGCTTATGCGGAAACTTAAGCATAAGCTCATGCACATGCATGAGCATAAGCATGAGAAGGATGAGTTTCCGCATGCTTATGCTCATGCAGAAAAAGAGAAGGAGCTTATGCAGAAAAAGAGAAGGAGAGAAGCATCTCTCATTCTCTATTTCCGCATAAGCTCCTTCTCTTTTTCCGCATGAGCTTATGCTTATGCTCATGGGTGAGCATGAGCTTATGCTCATGTTTCCGCATATGCGAAAATAGAGGAGGAGAGAAGCATAAGCTTCTCTCATTCTCTATTTCCGCATATGCTCACGCAAAAGAGAAAGAGAAAGAGCTTATGCGGAAAAAGAGAAAGAGCTTATGCATTCTCTCATTCTCTATTTCCGCATAAGCTCCTTCTCTTTTTCCGCATGAGCTTATGCAGATGCTCATGGGTGAGCATGAGCTTATGCTCATGTTTCCGCATATGCGGAAATAGAGAAGGAGAGAAGCATAAGCTCATGCTCTTGCGGAAACTTGCGGAAACTTGCGCATAAGCTCATGCTCATGCATGAGCATAAGCTCATGCTCATGCATGAGCATAAGCTCATGCTTATGCATAAGCATAAGCATAAGCTCATGCTTATGCTCATGCGGAAATAGAGAAGGAGCTTATGCGGAATGAGAGAAGGAGCTTATGCGGAAAAAGAGAATGAGAGAAGCATATGCTTCTCTCATTCTCTATTTCCGCATAAGCTCTTGCGGAAACTTCCGCATAAGCTCATGCTCATGAATGAGCATAAGCATGAGCTTATGCTTATGCTTATGCATAAGCATAAGCATAAGCTCATGCTTATGCTCATGCGGAAAAAGAGAAGGAGCTTATGCGGAAAAAGAGAAGGAGCACTTGCGGAAACTTGCGGATAAGCTCATGCTCATGAGCATAAGCATGAGCTTATGCTTATGCTTATGCTTATGCTTGCGGAAACTTGCGGAAACTTGCGAAAACTTGCGCATAAGCTCTTGCGGAAACTTGCGCATAAGCTCATGACAAGCTCCTTCTCTCATTCCGCATAAGCTCCTTCTCTATTTCCGCATGAGCATAAGCATGAGCTTATGCTTATGCTTATGCTTATGCTTAAGCATAAGCATAAGCATAAGCTCATGCTTATGCTCATGCGGAAATAGAGAAGGAGCTTATGCGGAATGAGAGAAGGAGCTTATGCGGAAAAAGAGAATGAGAGAAGCATATGCTTCTCTCATTCTCTATTTCCGCATAAGCTCTTGCGGAAACTTACACATAAGCTCATGCTCATGCTTATGCTCATGCGGAAATAGAGAAGGAGCTTATGCGGAATGAGAGAAGGAGCTTATGCGGAAAAAGAGAATGAGAGAAGCATAAGCTTCTCTCATTCTCTATTTCCGCATAAGCTTATGCGGAAACTTACGCATAAGCTCATGCTCATGAATGAGCATAAGCATGAGCTTATGCTTATGCTTATGCTTAAGCATAAGCATAAGCATAAGCTCATGCTTATGCTCATGCGGAAATAGAGAAGGAGCTTATGCAGAATGAGAGAAGGAGCTTATGCGGAAAAAGAGAATGAGAGAAGCATATGCTTCTCTCATTCTCTATTTCCGCATAAGCTCTTGCGGAAACTTACGCATAAGCTCATGCTCATGAATGAGCATAAGCATGAGCTTATGCTTATGCTTATGCTTAAGCATAAGCTCATGCTTATGCTCATGCGAAAATAGAGAAGGAGCTTATGCGGAATGAGAGAAGGAGCTTATGCGGAAACTTACGCATAAGCTCATGCTCATGAATGAGCATAAGCATGAGCTTATGCTTATGCTTATGCTTATGCTTATGCATAAGCATAAGCATAAGCTCATGCTTATGGTCATGCGGAAAAAGAGAATGAAAGAAGCTTATGCGAATGAGAGAAGGGGGAAATAGAGAAGGGGGAATGAGAGAAGCATAAGCATAAGAGAATAAGAGGGATGCGGAAATAGAGAAAAAGGGGGAAAGGAAAGAGAGAAGGGAAAAGAGAGAGGGGGAAAGAGAGAAGGGGGAAAGAGAGAATAAGAGAAGAGGGAAAAAAGAGAAGGGGGAAAATGAGAAAAAGAGAAGGGGGAAGAGAGGGTTTCTACGCCCATCACTGCAGCTAGCGCTTAAGGCGCTAGCTGCAGGCCAATGCAAATAACAAAAAGCTTAAATGGAAAGAAGAGGAAGCACTTACCTGTAAAAGTATGTCCCGCTCGGTGTAGTGGACTGGGCCCACAAAAGAGAGACTATGTCCCGCTCGGTGTAGTGGACTGGCCCTACAAAAGAGAGAAAACAACCCATTTTTTCAAATAAGATGTTAGTGGAAAGAGGAGATCACAAAAGCAACTTCTTGAAAGGAGACAAGGAAAGAGAAGATTGAGGAGACAAGGAAAGGAGGAGATTGAGGAGAAGAGAAGGAAGAGAAGGAAGAGAAATACAGGAAGAAGAGGTGAGTTTCTTTCTTTCTTTCTTGAAATTTCGTTTTTTGTTTGAATCCTTTCTAATCAAGCATGAAAACTAGTTTAAAACTTTAGCAATACAAGTAGAAACACTCACAAAACCAAAGCTAACAAACAAACAACCTACATTGTTGAAAGAAACTAACCTTTTGAAGAACTTTCTTTCTGGAAACCAAAGAGGGAAAAAGGAGAGAGAGGGTGCACAAGAGGTAGGAGGAGGGTGAGGAGTGGGAAATAGGGTAGGAGGTTGCTTGGAATAGATGGGAGGTCAGTGAAAATAGGTGGGAGGAGATTTTGGAGAGCTTACTTGAGAGATTAGGAAAGCTTTGAGCAAAACGCCGCGGGTTTCGGCGTTTCGGGTTTTAACCCACAGCGTCGCTATATAGCGACGCTTATTCGTCGCTATATAGCGACGTTTTTAATTGAAAGCGTCGCTATATAGCGACGCTTTCAATTAAAATCGTCGCTATATAGCGACGAAACAGAGCGTCGCTATATAGCGACGCTTACTGTTTATTTTTTAATGAGGCCTCTTGTGACTCAAACATGCTATGCCTATAATTGTCAATATCTCCTCTTACTACATAGCCTTACTATATAGGATTTTTTGTTTCAATCCTTACTATATAGCGATGTCATTCTTTTTATATAGCCTCAAGAGAAGCTCAAATTAAACATGCTATGCTCATAATTGTGTACATCTCCTCTTCATGCTTATGTTTTGGTTTTATAAGTGTAGATGGAAGGGACGAGTGGAAGCTCATCCGATGATGCGCCAACGCCCGGGAGCACGAAGTGGCTTACGGAGAGGTTATATTGTCATTGCACTCATTGCAAGCGAGAAGTACGACATCAACGTCGTATTATCATGCGCCACTTGCGGATGTATGGGGAGGAGCCGGAACCAGTACCCCCCGTTGGTGTTGCACATGTTGATGGATCATCGGTAAGTCAAAGCTATTTAAGTTCGCAATCTTATTGTATACCCGGAATTAGAAGATCTTCTATTTACACGAATGAGCTTATGACAGGATGACGAGGGTGACGAGGGTACACATATACCTTCTCACTTTCAACAAGACTATAGTCTCCCAGATGACGACGAGGGTATGGTCGACATGATGGATTCCATTTTTAGGGGCACTACATCCCACGTACACGTGATGTCAGAGTCTGAGGTGAAAATGCGAGAGTTGCAATCAACACAATTGTACGAGGGTGCCAGGATGTCTAAACTACGTGCTTGTCTCTCAATCTTGAATCTACAAGTGCAATATGGGTGGTCGGATACAAGTGTCTCGGCCTTAATGAGGTTAGCCCTTGCATTAATTTGATTGACTCATTATTTGGATATTGTTTGTTTTGAGAATCATCATTTGGATAGTGTCTTTGTCATAGGTTGCTCCAAAAGATGTTGCCTGCACCAAATACCATGCCCGCATCAAGAGATGAAGCGAAAAAGATGCTAACAATGGTGGGTATGGATTATGATACCATCCATGCTTGCCATAATGATTGTATTCTCTTTCGTCGTGAGCATGGAGATTTGGCTAGTTGTCCAAAGTGTGGGGAACAACGATATAGAGATGACTTGCAGGGTGAGAGGATACCGGTAAAGGTCTTAAGACACTTTCCCATCATTGCAAGAATACAACACATGTTTCGATGCAAATCCATAGCGGAGTTGATGACATGGCATGCATCTCATCGGTCCACTGATCACACATTGAGGATTCCCGCAGATTGTGCGGCTTGGAAGCACATAGATAATCAGTGGCCGGACTTTGCGAGAGAGCCACGCAACTTACATCTTGGGCTAGCCATGGACGGCGTGAATCCTTTCGGGTTACGCTCGACATCTTGGTCGACATGGCCCATAGTCGTGGTGAATTACAATATCCCACCATGGCTAACAATAAAAAAGGGATACCTCATGCTTACACTACTTGTGCCAGGAAAGTACAAGGCAAGAAACATGGACGTGTACATGGCACCTTTGATAGAGGAGTTACAGATATTATGGAGAGGAGTGCAGGTCTTTGATATTTCCAGAGCTCCTAGGCATACCAATGATATTTCCGTCAGGGGTATCTTGATGTGGACCATGCATGACTACCCAGGATATGGAGAGTGCGCAGGTACATGGTTATGTCTTTACATGTACAATGAGGGATTATGCTTTTTTTACTCTCTTTTGCACGCATGTCTTGTACTAACATATTCATGCACGCGTGCAGGGCGTGTTACAAGTGGGTACCATGCTTGTCCTGTTTGTGGACCCGCTCTGAAATCGCTTGCACGCTACTCCAAACACATGAGGAAAAATGTTTATGAAGGTCATGCTCGATACCTTCCGCTCTACCATCTCGCACGTGGAGGTCAGCTTGATCCACCACCATCATATTTGAAAGCAAGTGATTGGATTCAAGCTTGGAGGGAGAATGGAGAGGAACCTCCTCCTGGTATGAAGAGGCTATCGATCTTTCACGAGCTTCCTTATTGGGGTCAGTTACAAATCAATCATCTCTTGGATCCCATGCATATCTTTAAGAATGTGGGGGCTACCATTTGGGCACACTTGGTTGGTTCCAAGGACTCGAGAGGAGTGCGAGAAGACTTGCGTGCTATGAATAGGATGTCTCGTTTGTGGCCCCAAGTGCATGCTTCAGGAAAAGTTGTCCTCCCGAAAGCAACGTGGATCCTCTCTACGAGGGAGGAGGCAGCGATCAAGGCAGACATTGCCTCTTTTCAAACACTGACAGGGTACATGCGTTGCTTGAAAGGAGCATTTTCAAAGGACAATAAGCTTAGTGGCCTCAAGTCCCATGATTGGCACAAGGTCTTACAGGTATTCTAAGTAGAATTAGTGTACCGATAATAGTGATGCATTAGCGTAATTATTATTATGTTATATTGTTGACATGATTTCATTGTTGCTTTGATAGTTCATCCTTCCAATTACAATAAAAGGGTGCTTACAAGAAGATGTTAGAAATGCTATATTCAAGATCTGTGGTATTGTGAGGTATTCTTACTATCAATTCGCATTATGTATTTTCTTCATGGACATGTGAAATAGGTGGATATCTCAAATATCTTACATATGCATGGACATGTGAAATAGGTGGATATCTCAAAAAGAGATCTCTATATCGAGCATCGAGAAGGCTAGGGTGGAATCCATCGAAGCCGTATGCTTGCTTGAGAAGCACTTTCCCTCAAGCATTATGACAACTCAAGTCCACTTGCTTGTGCACATAGTTGATGAGGTGGCTATAGCAGGTACCGTTCATAATCGATGGATGTTTTTTCTCGAGCGATTTATGAAAACTTTAAAGGGGTTTGTAAGACAAAGAGCAAGACCAGAAGCAAGCATGGCAGAGGGATGGCTTGTGCAAGAGTCATTAGTATATATCACAGAGTTTCTTGCATCCGCGGATCCTGATATGCCGCAAGCTTGGCACAACAAGGATGATGATCGCATCGTTGGCAAGGTCCCCTAAGGAAAAGGGATTGAAAGAAAGATGAGCGAAGAGCAAATGGAGAAATTCAATAAGTTTTGTATCCTCAATAGCCCTGAGATGCAGAAGTGGATTGAGAGATATGAAGTGGCCAAAGCAGAAAGAATAAATGCAAGGACGAGATTCAGAGTAATGTACAGGCGATCACAACCATATCCACGAGATCTGGCTCTTCTCCCTACTCACATGTCACTTGATTGGCTACAACTAGCTATACGTAAAGCCGAACGTGATGGAGAGACAATAAACGAGCGTGAGCGGGAGTTATCATCTGGATGTATGGTGCATGTAAGTTTCTTATCTCTTGATGTAATTAAGTAATTATTTGTGGCAATATATGCTATAAAATAGGTGCATCTTCATTGTTTTAATGATGCTCTTTTACAGTACAAAAAGTACAGTGCATTATGGTCATATGGACGACATTTTCGCATAGAACGCATCGATTCAAAGAGAGTCACGTATGATTGTGGAGTCATGGCTAACTTCACACAAGATAGCCGAGCAAGTGCTTCGGATACCAATCTTCTCTCCTCACAGTTGGATTATTGTGGAACCATACGCGACATCTATGAAATTGATTTCAGACGATTTACTATTTTCATTCTTGATGTAAAATGGTTTAGAACTACTTACAACGGTCCCCATGCAACTGTGAGAAAAGATGGTAGCGGTCTCTTTGCAATAGACTCCACCAAACATTGGACCGATGAAAGTGATACTTTTGTTCTTCCCGAGCACTGTGAGCAGGTGCATACTAATGATTTAATTAGTCGAAGCTTTCGTTTTTTAAGTCCATTGATATATATATAATTGACGACATTTGGCACGTGATTTTTCATCTTCAATATAGGTGGTTTTTCATCCGGATCGTTCTGATCCAAGATGGTGGTACGTGATCCAAGTTGCACCACGAAGTAAGCAGATTTTTGAAGATCGAGATGTGGATATGGAGATGCCACTACCAAATCCGGATCCAATTGATGAATCTAGCGAAGAAGATGTAGATCACCATATGAGGCAAGAGGAAGATGCGCATAATGACATCGCACGGGAGGAGGATGGAGATCACGATATTGACGAGGAAGACAACAATCGTCAAGATCAATCACCACACTTAAGCTTAATTGAAGAAGATGATCAAATACTTTTAGGTGAACGTACGATGCTAGAGTACGATGATGATATAGGAGATCAACTCGGTATAGAGTTGGAGATAGACTTGCTTGGCGCCTTAGACTTGGCTCAAGATGAAACAGTTGATGTAAATGCTCTTATTTAATTTGATTTTTCTCATCTCAAACTTGGACATGAATATCTGAGCTTCAAAGGCTTGATGTACATGCTCTCATTTTTTAATTCTCTAGAGCTCAAACATGTATGAAAATTTAAAAAATTTTGTCATTGGAAGAAAATAAATTTTAAGGCTTTAAAAAAAAAAAACCTCTCTGTAAAACGTCGCTATAATTTAGTGTCTCAGTGTCGCTATATAGCGACCTTTAAAAGTCGCTATATAGCGACTTTTACTAACGTCGCTATATAGCGACTTTTAAAAGTCGCTATATAGCGACTTTTACTAACGTCGCTATATAGCGACGCTTATTAGAAGTCGCTATATAGCGACGATTTACGACACCCGATTTTTATACCGACGATTAACGCTAAGCGGGCGCTAATCGTCGGTACGTAAACATCGCAATAGGATGCGTGTGTAGTAGTGGACCATTATAAGAGATGGGATATGATATGATCCCAAATTAATTTTTTGATGTAATAAAGGCAAACCAAATATATAAAGTCAATGTCTGCTGGCTGGTCCTATATTCTATGTTGAATTCATAACTATTTAAAAAGCAAAAAAAGTTATGATCTGAAGTTTCGAATTTCCTAGTTTTCAATAAATAAGTTTTAATGCACTAAAGATACTATATCATCAACTTATGGGTAATGTGAGTCAAGATAGTGGATTGACTAATTTCAAGTGTGCGATCGGTTCGTGCAAACTACTTTTTTTTTAAGATCCAAGAAATCCCGTTACAAGCTAGATTTATAATTTATTGTTCAATGATACTGTATTTTGACATTGTTTCTATTTCGAACATATTGCAGACGCATATGCTTGGTTTGTACAAGAACTTGGATGATGCTTTACTTGGGAATACAGATACACTCATTGAGATCTAGGTAATATATTAGTCTCTTACATAATCGCGATACTCAATCTCGACGCTAATATTCTTGATGATTTTAATCTCAGCGCACGGGGAAGGGCCCATTCCCTTGGATTATAACTCTTTGGGAAAGGAAGCGTGCCGCCTCCCCACCCACCTATTGTGTGGTTATATAAATTAAATATACATACATACATACATACATACATACATACATACATACATACATATATATATATATATATATATATATATATATATATGTTTTCCATTTGATGTTTTTTTAATAAATCGCTTTTGCGTATTCTAAATTCTTCTTTTTTTGTTTCTGTGTCGAGGTGTTTGCAAGAAGGGAATGCTCAACCACACACGTCGCTTCAACGGACCTACTATTGTCAGCTTAATTTATAATCAGGCATTTCTCTTTTTTTAATTTCCGAAAAAAAAAACAAGGAAACTTTACAACAAAGGAAATCCTTCATAGTTCTATAAATTTCATAAAGAAGAAACTCGCTACTTCAAGTTTGTTCTTGATTAATGTTGGATTATTTATAGAACACATAAACTAATTCTGTACTCGCTTGCTTACGATAGATGCACGACACCTACATTTAGAATAATGACAACAAACAGGATTATCAAGAAACGGCGCCTAGTTATAACTAGGACGTTAGACAAAAAGAAAAGGAAATTAGAGCCCTCAACAATATCTTGGATGTTTCTAGACAGATTGCTAGCAACACATTAAGAAGTTACAATTCTGTGTATCATGTGGAAAATGCGAGCTTTGGACTGGGAAAAGCAAGAAACTTACACAATCTAATAGTCTGCGACAATCCAACTTAGTACCTCATGCGAGCTTTGGATTGGGAAAAGCAAGAAACTTACACAATCTAATAGTCTGCGACAATCCAACTTAGTACCTCGAGAAATCTCACAGAGAACTAGCAACATGTATGGCTTGCAAGGCATGTGTATCACATCCTTTTCAAAAGCTCGACTCTGTTCCTTACAAAGGCATATACATTGCTCTCTTTCACCTCACGCGACCTGCCACACTCTAGTTTGTAATGCAATGTATGATTTCTACTTTGCACTGAGCAATGGTTAGAGGCGGTCTACTATGATCAAAGCAATGACATCTCCCTCATGGGACAATTGTAAGACCAGAGGAGAAGCAGGAGATACGATGTGAGCTATACACATCCTATGCTCCAACCTGGCTGTTGTAGCTTACCGCCACAAAACTCATGGCTTCCCCTTCCTTCTACCGCAAGCTGGTCCTTGCTGTTGTGCAGCCTGCTATTAACCACTCGCTTATTGCCTTTCAACTACAAGGTTGTCGCCCTACTTCTTAGCTCTACTCATCCAAGTGATATCAAGAGTCAAAATACTGAGTCGAATAACCCGTCGAATAACTGTGGAGGGAAGCTTTGTGGCAAAGCACTATAGTCTGTTCGCTTGTTCGTGGGGATTTATTTAGCTTGAGAATGTCTTGTGAACGTCTTGTGAATGTCCATGGTCTAAGCAAATAGAGACTAAGATCGGCAAGAAGAAGGAGAATGCTAGAGCAAGAAATGAAAGCGCTGATAAGACAAGAATGGCCAAACGATGGTGATTATGTATTGAAGAAGAGCCCACGGCTTATATAGAAAATACATCTGAGTGCTAACGGAAAAGTCTGAGTCTGTTGAGAGCAACTAATCTAGCTGTTACGATTACTGACTTAATAATCTATACTTTGGAGTTACATTGATAGTTCTAACATCCCCCCTTATCTCCAATGTATACAATGTTTGTTACTCGAGTGTATGAACAGCAGTTCTTATGCAGAGTTTGAGGAAGAGGCTTGGTGAGGACGTCCGCGGCCATTTGTACTGTCGTCTTTGATGAAGTGATAGCGGAGGTCGATGTGTTTCAACTTGTCAGGCTGACTCTTGTTCTTTGCGATAGCTATAGCAGATTGATTGTCGCAATACAAGAGTAGGGAATCAGAAACTTCAAAACTTAAGTCCCACAGAAAACCTCTGAGCCATATTCCTTCAGTGGTGGTGCTTGCTAATGCCACATATTTAGCTTCAGCGGTTGACAATGCCATGGTTGCTTGTTTCTTACTGTGCCAGGCAGTCGGTCCACCTGCAAGAACTTAAACATAACCAGTGGTGGAGCATCGAGTGTCTGGATCACTGCCCCAATCCGAATCACACCAGCCATGAAGAGAGGAGCTACAACCTGATTTGTATAGTATCCCTACATCCAAAGTGCCAACTTGGTAACAAAAAATTCTTTTCACAGCCTGCCAGTGAAGCGCTCCTGGGTTTTGGAGATACTGTGAAACTTGAGAAGTAGAGTACGTCAAATCGGGATGAGAGCACGTTACCAAGTACCGAAGAGAGACAACAGCCTAACGATAGGGCACGGGCCGCATGCTTGCTAGAGCTTCGTCAGTTGTGGGGGACATAGCCTTTGTAAGGTGCAGGTTTGCTTCCATGGGAGTAGGTGCTGCCCGTGAGGCTTGCATATTGAAGCGCAGAAGGATGTCGCGGGCAAACTTGGCCTTGAAATAGCTTGATGTCGCCAGTGCTCTTGTTGTGCAGGATTTGCATGCCGAGGCAATATTGAGCAGGCCCTTGGTCTGTCATTTGGAATTCAAGGGAAAGCTGGAGTTTTACCTGAGCGAGGAGATTGATATCGTTGCAGGCGATTAAGAGATCGTCCATGTATAAGCCAATGATGCATAATTGATCTCCCTGTCTTTTTACATAGACACTGTTATCTGACAGAGTACGAAAGAAATTCATGTGCTCAAGGTAGTTGTGAAATCAAAGATACTAGGACCTTGGTGATTGTTTGAGTTCGTATAGACTCTTTAAGAACATGCACACCTTATGCTCCTCACCTGGAGCAATGAATCCTTAAGGTTGCGCCATGTAAACTCGTTCATGAGGATCAAGAACGCCGTTAAGAAACACCGTTTTTACATCCATTTGGTGGAGTAGCAGAGAGTATTGAGTTGCAAGAGCAATTATAGGTCAACAGGGGCATAGGTCTCGGTGTAATCAACTCCCTATATTTGAGTAAAGCCGCAAGCAACTAGTCAAGCCTTTTAGCGTGCCAGACTACCATCTGCGTTGAATTTTCCTTTCAGTAGCCATTTCGAACCCACAATTCACCTAGGTGGATCAATCAATTGCCAAGCCTCGATTTTGTGCAGAGATTGCAGTTCATCTTCCTTGGCCTTTTGCCAGTGGTCCGCATCTGGACAGTTGAGAGCAATTTGAACAGGTACGTGATCATCAGTATGTTAAAAATCCTCAAGGGAGTATGGGGTCGGAATTGATGTCGAGGATTCAAGGTCAGATATGATGGCGAGGGAGAATTCAGAATCATGGAGGTGGGTTGGGAGAACTCCTTTGTTGGCCCGTCGAGGTGTGGTTCCATCACCTGATGGATTGGTGGAGTGGTATCCAGTGACAAGCGGGATTTTGAGGATTGTTGCATGGGAGAGATTGGCTCATCAACCTGAGAGGACGACCCTATATCTGTTTGGAAGAGACGTTGGAGCTTAGAATGGTCGCCAAGGTAAACTCATAAGTGGCTTGTGGAACGGGGTGTAGGTGGTGAACCAAGACTGTTGGGAAGGCACTCATGTTGAGATACCAGATCTCATCAGATTGGTTAGGTACCGCTAGTGCCATTGTGGAAGTATAGAAGAGCTGCAGATTTGTGGAAGGTTTAGTCCGTGAGGGTACTTGGGCATGGGGTGTAGCAAAGGTATGCCAAGAACTCTCAGGCCACCCCTCTGACGAGGCCAAGACTGGCTATCTTGGAACCTACGAGCATGTGGTGTTCTTGAGGTAGCATTTGCAAGCGTAGGTAACAAGGGTGGCGCTCCTTGTCGGCCATTGAAGCCACGGCCATAGAGATTTCCACATCCACGGCAGCCTCCTCTGAAGAAGGTATAATTTACCTGCGGGTTTGATTGAATCGGAGATGAGGAGTTTCACCTCATGGTGTCTTCTTGGAGGCGACCAATGAGCGCAAGGAGTGATAGACCAGCAAGATTTGACTGAGTGGTGACGAAGGAATGCCAAGAAAGTGGGAATGATGAAAGTAGGATTGTGACTTGCTACAGGTCAGGTACCTTAAGTCGAGCACTGACTGTTTCGTCGAGTAATCCATGCCATTGGTCGATGAAGTCGGATACTGAGTCCCCTTCTTGCAATTGTAGAAACATCGACATGATCGTAGGTAGCACGAAGGGTTGCCCATACTTCTTGTGCCGTCGGCAGATTATGAACCAATTGTATTTGGAGGTTGCCACAGTTAAGGATGATGTCCGAACGGGCCTTTGAATCTGCCAAGAGCCAGGCTGTAGTGTCTTCCTGTGTAGGTTTGATGACAGCAAGGGTAGCAGCACCCGTGGGGACTTGTGCAACAGATGCAGCAGTAAGAGCTATCGTTGCAGGAGAGGTGGAATGAGAGCAATTTCCATTTGCTAGGTCCCAAAGTTCTACCCTACATAGCAGCATCTCCATCTTGATTGCCCAAATACGATAGTTCGTATTTGACAATTCTCTAGTTGGTAAGTGTGGGAAGTGATTGAGGAAGAAGCCATGAGAGATGGTAGGCCGAAATAAAGGAGTATAGGTTGCTAAGGATCAAAGGGAGATAACTGCAATTTAAAGGGAGGCATGAAGAACTAGTACATCTGATACCATCTATGAAAACAGAGACTAAGATTGGCAAGAAAAAGGAGAATCTTGAGCAAGAAATGAAAGCACAAGACAAGAATGGCGGTGATTGTGTATTGAAGAAGAACCCATGGCTTATATAGAAAATACATCTGAGTGCTAATGAAAAAGTCCATTGAGAGCAACTAATCTTGGTGTTACAATTACTGACTTAATAATCTATACTTTGGAGTTACATTAATAGTTCTAACATATGGAGCCCTATGCCCACAAAATTATTCTATCGATTCAACTATTGCTTCTAGCTCAGGTTGGATTTATTACATTTACTTGTTGCATGCTCTGGCACAAAGCCATAAGAATATGAGAACCACGCTTCTGGCATTTCTGAGAGCATATCTAGTACCCAGCTTCTAGCACACGCTGAGCGCTTCTTCATGGACTATTTTGAGTGAATGCATGTTGAGTGAACTTGGGCTACAGCATACCTTCCAGAGGCTTGCATCCTCAACCCTTTGATCTGTAGCCACGGGAGGCTATATGTCTTGTTACTTTGCAAGACATTTTTACTAGCAGAACTCTATGGTGGTATAGAGCATCTAGCTTATCTTCTGGCTCAGTGTTTTGGCATTAGATGCATCTGACCAAGAAGGGACAACCAAGAAGGGCCGACCTTGGCATGGAGATTTACCCGGGGGAGCGGCACAGTCCTGGGTTTCAAATTTGAAGGCAGCCATTTCCTATGCGCGAGAAATGAATCGTACCTGACTCTTTGGCTGATCACACCCTGCTTAGGTACTTATAAGGTCTACAAAGTTGGTCTACGAGGAGCACAGGGTCACCGTCTATCTAGTTGACACGTTCAAGTTGCATTACTATCTTTTGTAGATGAGTCCAGCCTTTGTATCTTCCACTGTTGATATGTGTGCAGACTTAGAGCATGAAACCACCATGACAATGTTAGAACAACGATGACCACATCTCTTTATGCTTGAGAGGAAGCAAGGCAACCTAGTGATTTACATCGTATGATTTGCATATGGGATATTAAGTCTAACCAATCTCTTTTGAAATGATCTCTTGCATACCCGGTAACCCAGGCACTACAATGCTGGGACAATCGCAATATGAGAGCAGGAGCTAGCAAGCTTAGAAGCTAGTTAGATTTGAAGAATATGAAGAGATTAATGCTCATCCCTTCCTCCCTTGATATTACCCCTGTTATATATATTTGACTCTTCACTTCGATAAATATGCTAAGATTAATAGGCTTATTACACTTTATTGAGACCTTTTTTTCTTTTAGGTTACCATGCTTTGATACCGTTTCTTTTGAGATAAGCATGCTTTGGTACAGTTTCTTTTGAGTAACACAAAGAAGTCCCACGTGGAAATTTCCTTTGAGGAATATGGATACATAATCTTCGTTCATATGGAGGATTGTCTAATAGGTCCCTTGATTGTGAAGCAAGCACTTTGACATTTTGGTAATCTATTTTAGAATCATTCGATTGGATTAGTCCTTGATAGATTTTGGGCATTCCTAAATATATCAACTTGAACAAAGTAATTAGGAAATTTTCTTTTGTTAGAAAGATTCTGCTAAAAAATTCCTAAGCATAGGAATCAAGACCTTGTAATTTCTTTGGAGTATGAGGAAAATTTCCTTTGTGATGAAATGCAATTATGATCTCGCTGACCTTTAACTGCTCATGCATCTCACCTCTTTGCTTCATGTCATTCTATGAGCCTTTGAGCATGATTATAGAAGGGAGTATAAGGGTCTCATTAAAGGTCCCCTACCATTGGATTCTACTCATATCCCATTGGGAATATGTCTAACACTTTATAAGAAATCCTTTGACTTTTTATTTACTAGCCTTTGATTACTTCTAATGGATGGGAATGCCATGAATTGATCTAGGAACTTTTAGAAGAGCATGATCTTATTATATATAGATGAGAAAGCTGAAAATGATTAGGACTAATATGCACAAAGTTGAGAATGATATTTTATACATGGACCAATAGACAAAGGTAATTCTTGATGGGGATTCCCTTGGGATGTCCTTACTTGCCTTTAAAACTTTGTAAATTGTCTAAATTGATTATATGGGAGCCAATCTTCGAAGTATAGGTTCCTTTAAGATTTCTTTGTATTCCCTCTAGAACTTCATGAATATGATTGGTAATTGAAACATGGAACTGTCTTGGATATGATCTGAGTCAAGATAGATTTTACCCTTCTATTCTATATGTAGGTTTCTGTGCATCATTTTTTCAGGGTTCTTCTTTACAAGTCTAAGATGATTCAACATTATGATTGGATAAGAATTGAAAATAAAGGACAACAGGGCCTGTGATTAGGCCATACATTCCCTTGTGAATTACTTTAACATTTTATAAGCATTTCATTAACTCTTTAAAAGCCAACCTCTGATCTTTTTCAAATACTAGAATGCCAGGATTTGATATTGCTAGTCTAGATAGAGTGACATGGATAGCAAATGTGTGCCGGCATTAAAGCTTGCCTTCCACAACTTGAATGAATTGTTCTAACTTTCATTCGGTTGTAATGGTGCTAGGTCAGTTAGCACACCTCTCCATCGAATTTGCAACAAGTAGAGTCTTGGGCATGGTATTGTGGAAAAAGATGTTGGCAACCTTGAAGGTTACACTTGGGAGACTTATGATGAGAGATATAGTACTCTCGACCCTGTCATGCACACTTACATAAATATACATGTTGGTAATGAGAACTATGAAATTGAACTACCTTGCACAAGGAGCATAAACCCCATCAAAGTGTTTGTGAAAGATTTATAATTTCAATAATGGTTAATCTATGATAATTTACATTTCACCTTTTGAAATGCAATTCTTTTAAAATGAGAGCCTTTTAAATGCAATTATAATGCAATCCTTTTAAAATGCAATTCTTTCAAAATGCAAACCTCTTAAAATGCAATTTATTTGATATGTAATTGTGTTTGCTGGAGGCTAGAGCGTCGTTGATGAAATTATAAATCTTTCGAAGGCAGCTAGAAATCCACTGGTGGCCACTCCTCACCCTCAGCCTTTCCACTGACTTAGCTGTTGCCTAGATTAAATGAATGCTCTCAGGACCTCGAATCCCTGCACGCCCATGTTATACTTCCAGCTTGTACATACCTCTTGTGATGCACCCATTGTTACTCAACCACACCACATGATTCTCATCCCTCCACCTCCTATCGTACATCAGTCATACAGGAACCAGGACCCACTTCTTTTGAGCAAGCCATGGGAAAAGAAAATGGGAGAAAGCCATGGATGAAGAAATGGATGCCTTGGAAGCAAATGCTACATGGGAATTGGTGCCTTTGCCTAAAGATAAGAACGCAATTGGCTGCAAGTGGGTTTATAAGTGAAGCACAATGCAGATGGTTTTGTGAACAGATACAAGGCAAGATTAGTTGTCAAGGGGTATGCACAAACATATGGCATTGATTATGAAGAAACATTCAGTCCGGTTGCAAGGATGGCAACCGTAAGAGCAGTCATTGCTATGGCTGCATCAAAGGGATAGTCTTTACATTAGAACGCAATTGGCTGCAAGTGGGTTTATAAGTGAAGCACAATGCAAATGGTTTTGTGAACAGATACAAGGCAAGATTAGTTGTCAAGGGGTATGCACAAACATATGGCATTGATTATGAAGAAACATTCAGTCCGGTTGCAAGGATGGCAACCGTAAGAGCAGTCATTGCTATGGCTGCATCAAAGGGATGGTCTTTACATTAGATGGATGTAAAAAATGATTTCTTGCATGGTGATTTGCAAGAAGAGGTCTATATGGAGCAGCCACCAAGTTATGTTCATGCTGTTCATCCTAAGTTCGCTTGCAGGTTGAAGAAAGCCTTGTATGGCTTGAAGCAAGCACCCGGAGCATGGTCTGACAAGATAGGACAGTATCTTGTCACTATTGGCTTTTAGATTTCCAAGGCAGATTTCTCACTTTATGTGAGAAAAACAGAGAAAGGTATTATGCTGCTTGTCATTTATGTTGATGATTTGATCATCATAGGTGATAGTGATGAAGATATCCTTCATGTGAAAATGCTATTGAAGCAGAAGTTTGAGATGAAGGATTTGGGAGAGCTGTGTTACTTCTTGGGCATTGAGGTGATTAGATCCACAAGTGGGATATGGCTCTTGCAGAGGCAATATGGATTGGACATGCTGTCCAAATATGGGATGACAAGTTATAAGCCTATTCAGGCCAGATTTGAGCTATGCTGTTGGGTTGGTAAGTCAGTTTATGCAGGCTCCAAGGAAACCGCATTTGGATGTGGCTAGATGCATACTGAGGTATGTGAAGTCCACATTGCAGTATGGACTATTTTATGAGACTGGAGTTCAGATACAGTTGCATGGATACACTGATGCTGATTGGGCTGGTAGTATTTCTGATAGATGATCTACCAGTGGATATATGTTCTCTTTCGGGAGTGCTGTAGTCACTTGGAGCAGCAAGAAATAGCCTAAAGTTGCCTTGCCGAACACAGAGGCTGAGTACAGGGGTGCAGCAATTGCTGCATGTGAGGTAGCTTGGTTGCATAAGCTACTTTATGATATGCAATGGGCCAGTTGTCATTTATTGTGACAACATGAGCAGTATACACCTGGCAAATAACCCAGTCTATCATGCTAGAACAAAGCACATTGAGGTGCATTATCACTATATGCAGGAGAAGGTTCTAGTAGGTTTTATTGATCTAGTTTACGTCAGCACAGAGGATCAAGTAGCTGACATATTCACGAAGGCACTGGGCGCAGAGAAGCTGTGCAAGTTCAGAGACTTGCTTGGTGTGCAGGAATTGGGATTGAGCTCGAGGGGGAGTGTTGAGATATTGAGCTCCACTTGGGATATGCCAGGGTGACCGTTGTGCATTTATGTCACCGACTTGTTAGCTGCAGATGCGGTTGGTACACTGCCATGAATAATAGCTAGATGACAGCTATCTTTATGTACTCTAGTTAGTCGCTTAGTTAGTATGCTACCTTAGTTAGCTGAGTTTGGTTTGAGACCCACATATAGGGTTCATCTATGCTTTTGTAGTTAGAGTTCTTTTGGCTTTCACAACTAAGAAGAGGAAAACTGTTTTCAGCCTCCACCTTTGTATGTATTCCCCCATTGTGTATGTGAGAAAGCCATAAGTGAGACTCCTTTCTTCTCTCCCACTCTTTTCACATAGTGTTGTCCACTAGTAGCCTACGAGGAGAACTTTTCTTGCTTTGGCTCCCCCTTGGAAGTGTCCTCCTGCAATGCCTTCATGGACTTTAATCAGGATTAGCATGATCTCATGAGGCATTACACATCTTCTTAATGCCTGGTCCTTGCCCATCTTGTATAGTTGTCCTGCAATGAGTTGATAGGGTGTAGCCTTTAGAATTAGTTTTCTGGCATCTACTGCTTTCATTTCAGTGGGTGGTCTTCTTGTCATTAAGTACCCAATGATATCTCCACACCACTCTAAAACATCATCTATTTGAAATAGTGTGGCATCTGGTAAGTCGTCTTCTACTCCAGTGGCTTCTTCTCCCAACTTGACATAAGACATATGATCGGCAATGTAGTGTTGGGCACCTTTGCGGACCACTATTTTGAAGTTGAATTCTTGAAGAAAGAGGAGCCATCTGGTTATTCTTCCTATTGTACATGGACGGTTCACAAGATAAAGCAATGCTCGATGGTCGGTGTAGAAGACAAAATCATTTGCCAGTAGATAGTGCCAAAATTTCTTTACACTATACACCATTGCTAGGGCTTCTCTTTTTGTGGTGGTATAGTTGATCTCTGCATCATTGAGTTGTCAGTTGGCGAAGTAGAATGGGTAGTCTTTCTCATGTTCACCAGGTTGACAAAGCACACTCCCAATTGCATACTTGGATCCATCAGTATGAACATGAAAATCAATATCCCAATTGGGAGATATAAGGATGGGTGCTGTGATTATAGGCGCCACTTTAAAAGCTCAAAGGCTTTGGTCGCACTCTTCTATCCATAAGAATTCCACTAATAATTTATAAAGTGGTCTAGCTATCATGGCATACTGCAATATAAATCTTCTATAAAAGCCGGCATGTCCCATAAAGACCTGTACACCTTTGGAATTTGTAGGAGGAGGCAACTCCATGATGATTTTGATTTTGTCCATGTCAGTTGCAATCCCATGTTGAGAAACGATGTGTCCCAAAACAACTCCGTGGGTGACCATGAACTGGCATTTTGTTGGATTTAGGGAGATGCCATACTCCCTGCATTTGATTAGTAATGCTTCAAGACATTTGAAGTGGTCTTTTTTGTTTGAATGGATGAACAAATCATCCAAGAACACCTATAAAAACTTATTCAGAAATGACTTGAAAGCTGGGAACATGACTCGCTAGAATGTGGCCGGGGAGGCATTACAAAGGCCAAATGGCATGACTCTATATGCAAAAATCCCCCATTAAAAAAACGTTCATATTAATAATTATAAAATATTTATAAATTTGAAATGCATTTGTAAATTTTTTTAAAATTTTTGAATTAGGAGTTCTATATTTCTGTTTTTTTAATGTAGCATTTTCTTTTTGGTAGAATTTAATTAAATTTTAGTTTATAAGGAAAATTATAAAAAATTTCAAAATTTATAATGCATTTTAATGTTTTTTTGAAATTTGTAAATTACGACATTTTTTATTTAAAATGGGGTCAAGAAGTGGTACCTGACGGGCCCTTGTCCTCGCGTTGAAGTCCCCCACTAGGAGGACTTCTCCTCGGCTAGAGAAGTCAATGATGGATTGATAAAGGGCAGCAAATGGGGATGTCTCATCATCACCTCGGATATCTCTGGCAAAGTGGGAGGTCTTAGGGGGGGAGTAGCAAATTGTGACAAATAGATCCCGACTGTCCATGTGTTGAATCTGGATCCAAGGAAATCTGGAATATGTATCTCTCTGCTCTATTGAAATGGTCCCGTGAAGTGTGGATCTGAAAAGGACTGCAACTCCACCTGAACCTCGACTGGGTGAATTGGGTGAGGAACAGAGATGACAGTGGAATGGATGAGGTAGTCCCAACGGGGTGTGGGAGCGTGGGTTGACTGAGAGGGAGAGGGGAGAGTGAAGCGTGATGCAGAACAATGTATGACACCTCCGAAGTAGGGGTCATAAGCGGTGCGAGAGCTGTAATAAGAGAGGAGGGGAAGGGAACAACAACCGGCGCCATGGGCATGAGTATGTCACTGATCTTAGATGTAGAGGGAGCAGAGACTGGAACTGGAGCTAAGCTTGAAGCGGGGGCTGAAGTCGAAGTAGAGATAGAGATAGGAGCTGAAACCGAAACTAA